>NW_016107744.1:814639-853006 GCF_001604975.1 Cebus imitator
TTTGTAGTAGAAACGGGGTTTTTCCATGTTCGTCAGGCTGGTCTCAAACTCCTGACCTCAGGTGATCTTCCTACCTCACCCTCCCAAAGTACTGGGATTATAGGCATGAGCCACTGCGCCTGGCCTTGTCTTAAGGTCCTTTATGCATACTATTTTTTTTTACTTGGAATATTTTCCTCTTTCTGATCCCTGAGGTCTCCGTTTAATATCACTTCCTCAGAAGGGCTTTCCACGATGCCCTCTTTTGCTATCTCATCTACTTTTCCTATCTCTGTTCCTCGCTATCTAATTTTCTTGTTTGCTTCCTTCATGGCACCTAACAGCATACAATAATTTTGTCTATTTAGTTTTGTGTTTTACTCTAGAATATAAACTTCTTGGGAATAGGGATTGTATCTGTCTTGTTTCCATATTCTTCATGGTTGCTAGCTACAGTAGTACAAAATAAATACGCATTCAAGATTAGTTGAATGAATAAATGGCATAATAATTGTCAGTTTGACAAATAATTTTTGAAAGGTTATTGTGAGAAACAAGTTGTAAATTTGCTTTATATGACTCCAAAAAGAAATTAGGAGACAGGTTTTAGCCCAGGCGGTAGAGTTTTCTATCCTGGATGGGTTCAAGGATAGTCTTGATAATCACTTAAGCAGTTATAGGGGAATATGTACCTTGAATTTGTGTTGTTTGTATTTTCATGAGAGTAGCAAGTGAAAGCTTGTTTTCCTTTTCTAAATTTGTAAATAAATGAGAAGTATGAGTATCAGAGATGGTAATCTCTGTACTTTGGGAGGCCAAGGTGAGGTCAGGAGTTTTGAGACAAGCCTGGTCAACATGGTGAAATTCTATTTCTACTGCAAATACAAAAATTAACCAGGCATGGTGGCAGGCACCTGTAATCCCACCTACTTTGGAGGCTGAGGCAGGAGCATTGCTTGAACCTGAAAGGCAGAGGTTGCAGTCAGCCGAGATTGTGCCACTGTCCTCTAGCCTGGGCAACAAAGCAAGACTCCATGAAAAAAAAAAAAAAAAATCAGAGATGGTAATGAAATACTGTTATTAGAGGGGTTTAGACATATAGCATTATAATAATTCACCCCAGATTAGTTTTGAACTTACCCAGTTGTTGTTGTTACTTCTTGACACCCACAGGCTTTCCTAATGAGGACAGACCACTCAGGATGTGAATGAGAGCAGAATGAAAGCACCTTCTCTGTTGATAGGCAGATCTAAGAGAGAGAGGGAGAAAGAGCCTAGAAGGAATTATGCCAACCCTACTCTTTCTCAATCCCAGCACTTAAGTCCCTGGGAAGAAGAGTTTCTTTAGGAGAAGTGCTTTTTCCATTTGGAAATGTGAAGCCACGGAATGGTGGTGTTCCTTCTACATGTTTGTTTTTTTTTTCCCCGTATCATTGAAGTATTTTTTTGAATGCCTATTGTATCTTAGATGCAGCAGTGCTGTTTGCTGGAAAGAAAGCAGTAATCAAAAGACGTGGCTCCTGCCTCAAATTTCAGCTATAAAAAGTACTGTGAATAAGGCATATGGTACTATAACAGCATATCAGGATAATATATAAGTTTTCCTTGTGCAGGGGTGATTGCTACTCTGAGAGAGAATGAAATCAATGAAGGGGAGGATAAAGTTGGAGGAGATATGAGCGTAAGTGATTAATTGCACCCTTTAATGATTTGGTAAAAGAGAAGAAGCTAAAAGTAATTCCACCCTTTAATGATTTGATGAGAGAAAAAGCTTTGCATACTTTGTTCTGTTCTCATTAGGCTTAATCATTAAGTTTTTAGTGAACCCCAGGATGTGGTTGCTCTTCTTGGGGAAGGAGATAGTGTCTAAAGTGTCTACCTCAAAAGCTACTTTCCTAATAGTCACTGCTTTGGGTATTCTCCTGTGACACTGGAAGGGCAGTTTACTTTTTGACCCATGAATGGTCTGAAATGTGTAAAAACAGTTCATCAAATATTTTATCTCCAAGGCCTCTCCATATTCTAGGCTGAAAATAAGTGCTCCCTGTTCTCCTTCCTGTCACAAATTATCCCCAATTATGCCATATAGTTCACCATAGATTTTATAGACTCTAAGTAGTAGAATAAAGCTATTCCAAGTAAATCTTCACCAGTATTTAAAAAGTCACAAATTTGTATAAGCCATCTCCCACTATCAGATTATTTTTTGTTTTAACATTATTTTAGGTTCAGGGGTATATGTGCAGGTTTGTTAAGTAGGTAAACTGCATGTCACGGGCTTTGGTTTACAGATAATTTTGTCACTTAGGTAATAAGCATAGTATCTGATAGGTAGTTTTTCTGATCCTCTCCCTCCTTCCACTCTCCACCCTTAAGTAGGCTCTGGTGTCTGTCTGTTCCTCTCTTTGTGTCCATGTGGTGGTATTGTTGTTTAGCTCCAGCTTACAAGTGAGAGTATGTCGTATTTGACTTTCTGTTTCTCTATTACTTTGCTTAGGATAATAGCCTCCAGCTCCATCCATGTTGCTATCAAGGACATGATCTCATTCTTTTTATGGCTGCATAGTATTCCATGGTGTATATGTACCACATGTTCTTTATCCAGCCTAACATTCGTGGGCATTTAGGTTTATTTCACATCTTTGCTATTGTGAATTGTAAAATTCTTAAGGAGGAATGTAAAGGTACTTGTTCCTGTTATGATACAAGTTAGTGGAATTCTCAAATTTTTAAGTTCAAAGAAATGAGAATTTTTAAATAGTGTACCCGATTTTTATTCTACTAGGTGTCAGCCAGGGGGGTCTCATTTCCTGTCTTTGGAGCAGTTATCCTAAGCAAAACGGTGTTTCTGGAGTCTTGCTTCTATGGTCAAAGATTGTTTTAGAGACCACAAAGAAGAGTAGTCAAGGAAATCTTGGTTTCAGCCTCATTGGGATGCCAGCCAGTCTGTGCCAGTGGCCACCCTTCTTGTCTTCTTTTGAGTTCAAAACCAAGAGAATTAGACTGGATACCTTCTTTATTTTTGATTTAGCTAAATTGAGGAATGTGGCTTGCATTTGTGGCCATGTTGGCTTTCCAGTTTACTTCCTAATGAATTATATTTATCTTCCTAAAGAGCAGGCCTTCCTCTTACAGGAGCAGGGCCTTACCTTATGAATGAGCAGAGATTGCCAGTAATGTAGGAATGGGCAACCTAGATGGCTCACAAGAGCTAGGAAGAGGCTCTGCTAGGCTAGTCACCTGTAGTTCCTTCTTTCAGTGTCAGCAGCGTGATCTAGTCAGTTGCAAAATAGGCCATCTTCTTGAGGCTTAATATTTTTTAGATGGTTTACTTATTTACCAGGAAAACATTGTCGTATTTGTTGATCTTTGTAAGTGTTCTTTGATTTATTATCATTTAAAATGTGGTATTTACTTGGATAAAAGAATAAGCTACAAATATATTTTTCTTACCTTTCTGGAACCAAGTTGGTTGCTAGGATATGAATGAGACCTGTTGACTTTATTAAATTATTTTGTATATTGGGCCATTTTTACATTGATCTGCAAATATGCAAGCAGTAAAATATTCCCTTAAAAAGCCAAAATGCTTGTATCATCAAACAGGACCAGCCATTTAAAAGATTAGGTTCTAGATGTAAAAGTTTGTTACCATACCTTTCTAGTTTTTAGTCCCAGTTTTGATTAATCTCTGCAATGCTATTTATTTCTTTAGCCTTAAATATTGGTCATTCTCAATAGAAATATAAAACAGTTACTGCTACATTTGAGTATACAAGCATTGTTCAGTTTATGAGTTTATTATGAGGTCTTTGGGAGAGGCTCACTCCAAAGCCTGGGATATACTACAGAATTTTCAGGAGATATGCTTCTATTGTTGTGATATTAGACTGTAGTGTTCTTCAGATTGTTTAGCAGGCTGTAATAGAATTGCTGGGTTAGCATCATTAAAGTTTCATCTTACTTTTGCAATGAGTTTGAAAGTCTTGAATAATCTTAGCATGAGAGATCAGCTTCCCAGAATACATATTTTAGATTAAATCAGTGTGGTGACCTGGCAGGTAGAATATTCTGGTAATATTTTGGAATACCAATCTTCCTTATGGTAAGCTCTGCAGTTGCCTAGCAGTATAGCAATATACTACTTGTCCTTTGACTGATAAACTTTTTAAATGTTTTGTTGATTTCCTTTTGGGCAATCAGGTTTTAAATTTCTTCATGTCTTTCCTCTTTCGTTAGAGCTTCGTCCATCCCCCATCACAGAGTATTAATTATAAAAAAAGAAAAGAAGTAATTCCTTTTTAAAAAATATTTGTGGTTGCTTGTTGGTAAGGCAGTCATTTCATCTTCTGATCTCCAGTTTACTGGCCACTGTTTAAGATACAGAGCCATTTAATCATCTGAGCCCAGAGAGCTGAGAGTTGCCTATTGGTTCCTCTTTATATATAGGCAGTGGTTTGACTTTCATGATCATTTTTTATTTGGGTTTTAAAGAAATTATTTGATTTAATTTATTGTTAGAAACAAAATGATGACAGTGCCAGCAGCACTGTGCTAGGAATAAAATTTTTTTCCTTTATTAGCTATTTTTCTTTTCTGATGCTACATTTAAAAGTTCATCATTTAAAAAATGCCCTGTGAGAGAATCTGTAAGTCTGCCTATTAATTATGACACCTCAAAATGTTCAGAAAAGTGAATGTTTTTAAAATATATATATATTTTTTTCCTCCTACATCAAATGACTCAACCTCAGCTCCTTTTAAAAAGCCAAGAGTCTTATTAGCTACTATTGTATATGCAGATGGAGTACAGTGTCTGACTACATATGTAAGAATATAAGATCCTGTTTTGGATTTCATATCCCCTCTAGCATTACTGTTGCATCCTGTTATGCTGGAATTGAGAAGAGATAACTGTTATTAAAGATCTTATCTCAAACATTTATAATAAACTGGCGGTGTATAGCAGCAAAATAACACATTTAATTTTTGTTTTAAACATAGAAAAGTTGTAGATTTATTAGAACTAAGTCATAAAACTCACTAAATAGGAAAAAGACTGGATAATTTGTCATATGACTAGAAATTGTATGTCTGTTTTGAAAACATTTTGTTTATTCTGTAGTTACTAAGAAATGTGAAGAGACTTGCTTCTAGAGCTTAATAAGCAAAAACTAAAAACATAGTATTACCCAAACCATATGTAATAATGTTGTTAAAATATGTTCATGTGTGTATGTTTGTAATTATGGTTAGCATGATTAATGATCTTTATCAAATAATTAATGTATTTTATATTTTTAACATCTTACATTGCAGTATTACTAAGCTGTGAATGAATGTGGAAACCATTTCAAAATAAGACATTTTCTGTATTGTAAATATTACATACTCATGACTCCTAATGTCTGTTTTGGCTTTCTTTAATTTTTATGGTAATAAAACCAGATATATTGTAATGCTTTTCTACTATAATTCTAGAGAAGAAGAATTTGGTATCATTACAATTTAGTCCTTTTGGCTTTATAGGGAATACAAATACACTTTATATTTGTTTTATTTATGTTATATACAGTATAATTTTATATTTTATGTTTCATGTAGTTTTGAAGCTCATTTAAAACAGTTACTTAATATTTGCTAATGTATTAATGGAAGACTGTTCTAGAATGGAACATTAAAATGTTTGGGTTTTTTTTTTTTTTTGGTAAGGAACATTTGTGTTAGTAATTGTTCATGTGGTAATTGATGCAATGTATTAGTATTTTCTACAAATCCTTTTTTTTATTATAGATCTCCACAGGATAAAAGAACACTTCTTGTGAATTGTCAGAATAAGAGTCTTTCACAGTCTTTTGAAAATCTTCTTGATGAGCCAGCATATGGTTTAATACAAGTATGTTTTTAAAATCTATCCTGTATTAATCTATTAATCTGACTGCATTATTTTATATAACTCCTTCTCATCTCAGAGTATGCAGAATGAGGCTGTGTGTGTGTGTGTGTGTGTGTGTGTGTGTGTGTGTGTGAGATCTTTATGAAACTATTCTCTGTAATATTACAGAAACAGTAAATTTCCATATTATTTGCAAGACTCAGAGGCTTCCTTGGTTCTTACTCATAAAGCAATTTCTCTGTTTATTATAATACTATAATTAGATATCAGTAGATTTATATCATCATTTTTGTTGATTAGGTCAGGGGTCACAGAGTAGGTCAGTTTGAATTCATTAATGATCAATTTAGGCCAAAAGCTGGTTTGAATTTAAGTAAGTTGTTTTGACGTCATGAAAATCTAATTCCCCTAAGAATATTTGAGTATTGTTCTTGGCATTTGGCTAAAAATGTACACTTAATAATAGGCAGAAGTAAAGTTAATTTTCACTCAGATTACTATGTAATGAGATTATTTATTCATTTATTTATTCACTTATTCATTTAACAATTTGTGAGTGCTTGCTGTGTCCCAGCTACTCTTTTCGTGTTTTTTTGTTTTTGTGTTTTTTCAAGAGACGGGGTCTTACTCTGTTGCCCAGGCTGGAGTGCAGTGGCTATTCACAGGCGTGATCCCACTACTGATCAGCACGGGAGTTTTGACCTGCTCCATTTCTGACCTGGGCTGGTTCACCCCTCCTTAGGCAACCTGGTGGTTCCCCGCTGCCGGGAGGTCACCATATTGATGCCAAACTTAGTGCGGACATCTGATCGGCATAGTGCACTACAGCCCAGAACCCCTGGACTCAGGTGATCCTCCCGCCTCAGCCTCCTGAGTAGCTGGGACTACGGGAACGCGGCACTGCACCTGGCTTTTTTTTTTTTCTTTTCTTGGTTTTTAAGACATACAGGTTGATAAGATATAGAGGTAACTTTTTAGGAAGACGGATGAGATAGAGAACTAAACACTGTTTAAAATAGAAAATAAGAGGATAATTTTTCTTATTGTGAAAAGTTATTTAATAAATAACTATTTTTGCTAAATATGAGTGAGCAAGTAGTTTGGGCTTCAGAAGTTACCCTAGCATTTAACATTAGAAAAACCTTTTGCCCTTTTCCCGGGTAGCACTGTCCCAGAATAAACTATTCTTGTTGGCATGATTTACTATTCGTATAGTTAGATTAAAATGTCAGCTAATATTTAAATATCATGAGCTTTTAAATTTAGCCATCAAATATTTTGTGTCAGAATAGCATGGTAGTACACACACTTCAAGAAATATTTTTTTTTGTGTGAAGGCAGGACTGCTAGACAGAAGAAAGCTGTTGTGGGCCATTCACCACTGGAAAGTAAGCACTGTGTGTGTTTCTGATGTATGCAGATTGAGTTAAGCCTGCAAATCATTTGTTTATCTGCAATTCAATCAGTAACATTAACTCGTCATTTGTTATGCTATTTTAACTAAATGAAATGATTGGTTTAGAAAATTTAAATTTTTCTTCCAGGAAAGAAAATAAAAATTTAAGATAATCTTAGAACACTCCATTTTAGTCCTGATTTCTTTTCTTTTAAAAAGCTTTGCCTTTTTGCCCATCAAGGAGTATTCATTTTTCTTTATTTGAATTAATAATGCTCATATTTTTCTTCCTATTGCATAGAAAATTAAAAAGGACCCTTATACAGCAACTATGATAGGATTTTCCAAAGTCACAAACTACATTTTTGATAGTTTGAGAGGCAGCGATCCCTCTACACATCATCGACCACCTTCAGAAATGGCAGATTTTCTTAGTGATGCTATTCCAGGTCTGAAGATAAATCAACAAGAAGAACCAGGATTTGAAGTCATCACAAGAGTGAGTAAAGATTTATATTAATATACCTCTTACATTTAATACGAGAACATGTACTATAGAAATAGAAACAATTTTGGTGATATCTGCCTTTTTCCATAATCTATTCTTACAACTTTTTGCTAATATATCTGACAACGAATGCTTGTCTTACCACCAAATTCTTCATTTGTTCTCTATCTTATACTCTCTCTTCATCAATGTTGAATCTTTCTTTGATTACCTTTTGATAATAATGAAGTTTGTTTCATTGGGTGCATAGCAGTGAGTGAAGAGCAAACCTTTCCTATTGCCTCTTAGTTCTGTTCCTCACTTGCATGTTTTCTCAGTGGGCATCAGAGACAGCCAGTCAGGACATTACTTTTACGGCTTTTATTCTCATGCAATACTTTCTTTTTTAAGTAAGATGGGTTTTGGCCTGAATTATGGGAGATCTTTATATGTGCTCAGCAAGAGTTTTGGATTTGCTACAATTCTAGGCTTGTACATAGTTAGAAAATTATAAATATCTAAATTTTAGTGCTTAATTAAAGGGTTTATCTTGCAAATAGTGTTTTAAAATTACCAACACCTGTTAATTGAATGAAACACTATAGAAATGCCAAGTGAAGCTAATGGGTCATGAATCAGTTCTGAGAAATACAAACTTTAGAAGAAAACCTAATTTTAGAATATGATTAATGGAATAGTTATATGTTCTCTTTTTAAGTAATATAGCATATCATTTGGTTTGAAGGTTTCTTATAGAATTTATATGATGAATATTCTATACTTACATAATTGAACCCAAAGTGGTAAAGAACTTCTTTTTAATAACAAATATTTTTAGTCTGTGAGGTTTCCTGTTTCCTGTTTCTGAATTTAGTTGTGTGTTTAGTAGAAGGGAAATATATGTAATGCTAGCTATTATAGTTAACAAATCAAACATGGGAAAATAAGGGATGATCTAGAAGTACTAGAAGTCACGTCTGAAAAGTAGTATTTTAAATTTAGTTTCCATGTATCTTTATTTCACTGGTTAAATATGTACTTGTTATTGCTTATCTTCTTATTTTAGATTGATCTGGGGGAACGACCTGTTGTTCAAAGGAGAGAGCCAGTATCACTGGAAGAATGGACTAAGAACATTGATTCTGAAGGAAGAATTTTAAATGTAGATAATATGAAGCAGATGATATTTAGAGGGGTAATTTAAACACTCTACTATGACTTATATTATAAACTCCTAGTATTCAGGGGTTTTGTTGTTATTGTTACTGTTTTGGTGTTTTGTTGTTGTTGTTGTTGTTTTAGGGGAGGAATGAACTCTTTTATTTCTTTGATGAGTGATGCCTTAAAATTCCTGGATTGAGTGGGACAGAGTGAGTTGCTTGTGATGTTCCTGGGAATTGGGTAGAAGGAAACCCTTAACTCTAGGGGAAGATATTCTTCCGCACTGGAAGTTGTGTGGGTTATATGAAGGAGGCCAGCATTCCAGTGGCATTTGCCTTATTCTGTAAGATTGGGCTTAGACTCACCAGTCCCACTGTCTGTCTGCTGTACAGTTTACTTTATCCTGTGTACTGTTTAAACTTTCTGGCAGCTATTGACATCTTTTAAATCTAGAATTTAAAAAGAGATGGTATTCACTGAATTGAACTATTTGTATATATAAAACAGTCTCTTAAAGATTAGTTTTTATATCTAAGTTTTGTGAATATGCAAGCTTTGTAAACTTACAGTATTACATTTGTTTTTATTAATGTGTTTAATATGCATGTTTTCTTCAGGGACTTAGTCATGCATTGAGAAAGCAAGCATGGAAATTTCTTCTGGGTTATTTTCCCTGGGACAGTACCAAGGAGGAAAGAACCCAATTACAAAAACAAAAAACGTAAGTAATGGTCTTTTGTACGTTCATTAAAGAGATTCAAGTAACCCACTCATACAAGTTAGTGTAGGGTTTCTAGATGAAGATTTGGAATAGACTAGGGAATGGGAAAATAACTTGGTTTTTAGTGTTCTAATTGAAAAATTATGAGCCTTCTAATTATTTTAAATCAGAAACACATATTAGAAGGCTCTCATTGCAGTTATGTTTGTGAATATGTAAAAAGAAGATAAACATATTCCATTTCCCTTATGTAAGCCTTGTACAAGCCTTTTGCATACTTGAAAGATGACTGTTTTGACATACACTTAAAAACATCTCATTCGTCTTGATTCACTTTTACAATTCATTATGAAATTGTAAAATTGGCTCATAAGAAATATATTTGCTAGTTAGATTAATTACCTTTAAGTTACTTTTCTGATACTCTTATAATGGATCCTTCTTTTTGGAAGATTCTTTTTGGAAGAGTATTTCTATTTTAAGTTATTTCTCAGACTTGAAAGGAAACACAGACCAACTTTCCAGGTACAACTTCTTGTTCTCAGTTGTTGGTCTAGCCTTTGATTTAAAGCTATTTTCAACCATTATATGCATATTTAAGTTATCTGACAGTCTTCTCTTTTTAGCATGTTTACCAGTTCTTCTAAGACATTTTTACATTAACTAGTTTCTGGAATAAACTGCTTGGAAATAGAATTATAATGTCACATATTTTTAAAAAAGTCACTTAGATTTGTATTTACAATTATTTGAAAACTTAAGTGGTTAAAATATTTCATGACGAATACTTTCAGATATGATTTTAAGGATTGAGATAAATGTTTTTGTCTTAATGCGTTTTGTCAAAGCATACCTAAAATTCTAGTAGGTGAACAAAGTTTACCACATAAACTTTGTGGCATGTATAGGATTTTTTTTCTTTTGTTTTCACTTATTTGTCATAACTTTAAACATTTCATTATTGTTTTTATAAATTTACATTCCGCTATCATCATAAATAGTTTGATATACTGTTTATAGAAAAACCCAATTAAATAATGTTAAAAATAAAGTTTTCAAATAGCTTTCTTTGGTGTCAAATTGTTTTCTATAGTGATGAATACTTCAGAATGAAACTGCAGTGGAAATCTGTCAGCCAGGAACAAGAGAAAAGAAATTCGAGGTTAAGAGATTATAGAAGTCTTATCGGTAATTTTTTCTTAACAACTTTGGAAATGCAAGAGGGGATTACATTGAAGTCTTGATAAGATTAACAAAGTAAAGATACATGCTATAGCACTAGGGCTCAAAAGAGAAATCAGAATAGGAAAGTACATTGCAGTGTGTGGTTAATGTTCTTTGTTGTTCCTCTTCCAATAGGCATATTAATTCAGTAAGTCTAGTTATAAGTGCTGATATATTTAATTTTCAGTTCTGAAGTATGAAATTTTCAAAAAGATTGTATACCTTTATTTGCTTGTTGAATTAATTTTATTTTTTAAAAAATGTTTCATTATTATAAAAGTCTGTTTATTGTAGAAAAATTAGTAACTATAGATGAGCAAAAAGAGGAAAATAAAAGTTATTTTTGTTTCTGTCACCTAGAGATAATTATGGTTAATAGGTACTGGTTTATATCCCTCCAGAACTTCTTTAGATATACATATATTTCATTTTTAAAATTAAATAAATGATTCTAGATATAAAATTTAGTTAGTATTTGAAAATAAAGTATTTACCTGGGGATAACTATTGTCTAAAACAAAGAGATGCTTGATAGAATTTTATCATAAAAGCATTAGTTGCAGTTCATAATCTACATTTACAGTTGAGAAACTGAAGCATGGAGAACATAAATGACTTGTCCAAGGTCACATAGTTAATAAGTGCAGAGCCCAGTTTAATGTTCTTATTACACTGTCTCTGTAGTTTTAAGATAGCATTAGATAGTACTGGAACTTAGTTTGAAATTCTTACGTTGTATCTGGGTTTGTTTGTCTGTGATTTAATAAAGAACAATGGAGGAATTTCTCCCTCCCATGGGAGAAATAATTCTTTGAATTATATTTAGAAAGCCCAACATAACAGGCTGATTTGGTACCGTTTGTGGATATAAAATCAAGATATTTTTGGCAGTGATACTTTTGATCCAAAAAGAATTTATTTTTTCTGAAATATAAATTATACCAGAAAAAACTGTGACCTTCTTCTGATTAAGGCAAATGGTTGGGAGTCCTGAGTTGTGAAGTTATCTAAAGTTTCTAACTGAAGCTTCTTGTTGTTTTCAGTTTCACTAAGAAAAATAATGGATTCTGGTGTTTTATTCCTGCTTGAGTATAAAATATTTGAACTGGAAGGGAAGCCTGTATTCTAAGCCTCTTTCTGCATGCCATATCCTCTTCCCTTTATATCAAGCGTCAATGTTGATGTCTCTGATATTCTCAACCTTTCATGCCATAGTCTCATCCTTTCCAGGAGACTGTTAGAAAAATTTAGTTATTTTTAAGTCCTCATAATGAAATTTGAATTTTGAGACATACATACTTTAGCCTACTTTATTCATTTTTAACAGATAAAATTGAAGCCCAGAACAGGTTAGTCGGTTGCCTTGAGCCATCAATCCGGTTAGATCCGTAGCTCAGATTCATTCATATTCAGATCTAATTTTTAAGTGGCCTTTCAGCTATTCCATGCTTTCTGCCAGTAGAAGTTTATATAAAATAAGTTAGTTTTAAAGCATTCTTTTTCTATAATGATTTTTCCCAAAAGTATTTTGAGAATGATTATCAAAAGCTTTTTGGGCAGTATACATTTACTTTATTAAAAACAAAACTATACAGTAAGCCTTAGATCTTGCATACATGCCAATAAGTTGGATTTTACTTTAAGTGTGATGAGAACTTACTGAAGCTTTTTAAGGAAGAGTATTTTATTTATATTTTAAAATCATTTTTACTGCTTTGTGGAAATTCAATCAAAGTAAGAGTAGGAATAGGGAGACCAGTTAGTAGAAAGCAGAAATCCAGGCAAGAAATGGTAGTTGAGGAGGTAAAAAGAAGTAGGTGAGGCCAGGCATGATGGCTCACACTGTAATTCCAGTATTTGGGGGGCTGAGGTGGGAGGATCACTTAAGCCCGGGGGGTTGAGGCCACAGTGAGCTGTGATTGTGCCACTACACTTTAGCTTGGGTGACAAAAAAAATAAAATAAAAATAAAGGTGGATTCAATTTACATTTTGGTGGTAGAATTGGTAAGACTTTCTGATATATTAAATGTGGGATGTGAAGGGGAAAAAGAAATAAAAAATAGGACTCAGTTTCTGACTAGAAAACTTAGGCAGTTAGTAGTGCCCCTTATGGATTTGAGGTGAAATGGGGTATGGTGAAATTGAAATAAGTGTTAAGATATATATACCTCAAGGTGAAATATAAATATTGCATTTATATTTGTATAAATGCAATATCAAATAGCTAGTTGAATAGTCTGGACTGGTCTGGCAGGAGATAGAAGTTTGGCTATTATCAGTATAAATATCCATGGAAACAGATATGCCATCTAATGGAAAAAGAGACAGTTAAGAAGGCTCAGGAATTCTAGTTTTTAGAGAAGTGGTTTCTAACTTTGGCAACACACATTAACCCATTTATGCCTGGTGTTCCATTATTGGAATGCCAAACTTCTGGGAGTTATCTCCAAGGTCTGATTTTTTTACACAAAAAAATTCACAGCCTCTGTCATAAATGGGTTTAAGATCTTTCTGAAAACCACAGTGACTATTTTAAGCATTCGTACATTCATTCATTCTTTTAATAAATATTTACTTTGTGCCTATTATGTACTAAGCTCTCCTCTAGGCACTGGGGAATCACCAGTGCACAAAACAGGCAAATTTCTTGCCCCTAAAGGAGTTTGCATTCCTGTGGGGGAAGAACAGACAGTAAACAAGATAAGTAAGTAACGTGGTATGTTAGTGATAGATGCCAAATAGAAAAATAAGGCAAGAAAGAGGGTTAGGATGTTTGTGTGCAATGTTGCAGTTTTAACTTGGGCAGGCAGAGACAGCTTTAACTGAGAAAGTGATGTTTGAATAGAAACTTGAAAAGGGAGGGGGATCTCTCGCCACTCCTGTTCAGTATAATATTGGAATCCCTAGCCAGAGCAATCAGGCAAGAGAAAGAAATAATGGGTATTCAGATAGGAAGAGAGGAAATCAAACATCCCTGTTTGCAGACATGATTCTCTATCTAGAAAACCCCATAGTCTGGCCTAAAAGCTCCCTTAGCTGATAAACAACTTGAGCAAAATTTCAGAATACAAAATCAGCGTACAAAAATCACTAGCATTCTTACACACCAACAACAGCCAAGCTGAGTCTATTATTAAATAGACTCCCTATTCAATAAATGGTCCTGGGATAACTAGCTAGCCATATGCAGGAGATTGAAGCTGGACCCCTTTCTTAAACCATATTCAAAAATAAACGAAAAATGGATTAAAGACTTAAATGTGAAACCTAAAACCACAAAAACCCTGGAAGACAGTCTAAAACAAGCCTGTTTTGTGCACTGACGAATCCCCAGTGCCAAATCAGGAAGGCAATCCCATTCACAATTGACACAAAAATGATAAAATACCTAGGAATACAGCTAACCAGGGAGGTGAAAGATCTCTGCAACAAGAATTACAAAACACTGCTCGAAGAAATTAGAGAAGACACAAACAAATAGAAAAATGTTCTATTCTCATGGATAGGAAGAATCAGTATCATTAAAATGACCATACTGCTCAAAGCTATTCACAGATTCAGAACATTCCTATCAAACTACCAACTGTCATTCTTCACAGAATTAGAAAAAACTATTTTAAAATTCATGTGGGGCCAGTTGTGGTGGCTCACGCCTGTAATCCTAGCACTTTGGGAGGCTGAGGTGGGCAGATAGTTCGAGACCAGCCTGGCCAACAGGGCAAACCTGTCTCTACTAAAAATACAAAAAAATTAGCTGGGTGTGATGGCACATGCCTGTAATCCCAGCTACTTGGGAGGCTGAGGCAGGAGAATCGCTTGAACCCAGGAGGTAGAGGTTGCAGTAAGCCAAGATCTCACCACTGCACTCTAGCATGGGCGACAAAGTGAGACTCTCGTCTCAAAAAAAAAAAAAAAAAAAAATCATATGGAACCCAAAAGAGTCCAAATAGCCAAGACAGTCCTAAGCGAAAAGAACAAAGTTGGAGGCATCATGTTATCTGACTTGAAGTGTACAATAGGGCTGCAGTAACCAAAACAGCATGGTACTGATACAAAAAACAGACACATAGACCAATGGAACAGAATAAAGAGCCCAGAAATAAGGCCACACACCTAACAGCCATCTGATTTTCGACAAAGCTGACAAGAACAAGCAACAGGGAAAAGACTCCCTATTCAATAAATGATCCTGGGATAACTGGCTAGCCATATGTAGGAGATTAAAGCCAGACCGCTTTCTTATACCATATACAAAAATAAAGTAAAGATGGATTAAAGACTTAAATGTAAAACCTAAAACTATAAAAACTCTGGAAGACAGTCTAAGCTCTACCATCCTGGACATAGGAATGGGCAAAGATTTCATGATAAAGACACCAAAACAATTGCAACAAAAGCAAAAATTGACAAGTGGGATCTAATTAAACTTAAAAAGAGCTTCTGCACAGTGAAAGAAATTATCAACAGAATAAGCACACCTCCTACAGAATGTGAGAAAATGTTTGCAAATTATGCATCTGGCAAAAGTCTAATACCTAGCTTCTGTGAGGAACTTAAACTTACAAGGGAAAAACAGCCCCATTAAAAAGTAGACAAAGGACATGAGCAGGCACTTCCAAAGAAGACATGCATGTGACTAACAGGCATATGAAAAACTCAACATCACTGATCACTAGAGAAATGCAAACCAAAATCACAGTGAGATACCATCTCACACCAGTCAGAATGGCTACTATTAAAATGTCAAAAAATAGCATGAGATTACATAAAGCTGAATACCTCAACAAACTAGGCATCAAAGATACATAACCTCAAAATAATAAGAGCCATAGCCAACATCATACTGAACAGGAAAAAGATGGAAGCATTCCCCTTGACCAGAACAAGACAAGGATATCCACTCTGACCACTCCTATTCAGCATGGTACTAAAGTCAGGCAAGAGAAAGAAAAAAAAGGCATTGAGATAGGAATAGGGAGTGAACAGACAAGGGAAATAGAGTAGGCTTGCCAGGCAGCATTCAGAACCCACTTGATGTTAGTGATGGTGAATATAAAATGGGTCAGTCAACATGGTTGTCTTTCCTCATCCTTTTTTTAGCTACATCAAATTATTAGATGGAGAGTTAGATTTAATAAGAACTTTTTGTTTTTTGCTTAAGTACTCATTTTCTTTTCAGAAATGAGTTTTCTAGAAATATTATAAAATAGCATTTTCATACATCATTTTTTATCCCTTTTCTGCTTTTCACCTGGCTTGTCACTATTAAATATTTATACATGAAGAAATACTGATAGTTCATGAGAATACAAACAACTTTTTTTTTTTTTTTACTATGTTTAAAAAACATTAAGGCAGATATTCTGTATTGGCATTATGACAATGTAAATTATGCTTGAGTTAATAAAAGTTAACTTATTCTTTATCAACTGTGAAATGAGATGAAGCAGTTTGACTTTTTTTTTTTTTTTTTTTTTTTGAGGTAGGGTCTCACTGTGTTGCCCAGGCTGGAGTGCAGTGGTGCCATCATGGCTCACTGCAGCCTCGAATTGCTGGGCTCAGATAGTTCTGCCACCTCAGCCTCCTGAGTAGCTGGTACCACAGGCAGGCATCGCCATGCCTGGGTAATTTTTATGTTTTTTGTAGAGACAGGGTTTTGCCATGTTGCCCAGGCTGGTCTTGAATTCCTGGGCTTAAGCAGTCCTCCTGTCTTGGCCTCCCGAACAACTTTGGACACACTCATGATGATGTTTCCAAATCTGTTGTTCATGAAGTCATTTCTAGCTTATAATGATATCTAAAGTAAATGGTGTAGATATGAAAATAAGGAAATATTTTGTCCTAAAGATGTTTATGAAACATGACAAAGAATTTGATGGTACTTCTTAAAATGAATGCAGTAATTGTGAGTGAAACAAATCTCTTTGATTATGTTTGATTAGGTGGTAGGTTTTTTTTTTTTTTTAAGTTTTCAAGTACTACTATCTATAACATGCATTAATGACTGGCATTTTTGTTACTAATGCAGATTATTAGTGTTGCTTCTAATTCACTGAAAGTGTTTTCTATGCAGTTAAAAGTTTTCTATGTTTGGATAAAAATTGAAAAATATTTTAAAAGCTGCCCATGAGGAGGAGGACTGATTCTTGAAAAAATTCTGAAGTGTTACTTTATTGCATATTGGAAATGGAATTTGCTGAATTTTTTATTCATTAAGTGAAGCTTGTTGAATGAAATTAATAGCAAGAAAAATGACTCAGTACTTGTAATATGTGAGCTTTATAAGAATCTGTTTTTTGAAAGGTTTTCAAATATGTGATGATTTTCCTCTTCAGAAAAAGATGTTAACAGAACAGATAGAACAAACAAGTTTTATGAAGGCCAAGATAATCCAGGATTGATTTTGCTTCATGACATTTTGATGACCTACTGTATGTATGATTTTGATTTGGGTAAGTTCTTCTCTAAAGTCCTAATTTAAAAAGATGTAAATATGTATGCTTTAGAATTTATATTTTTAATCCAGTTAGACATGGATAATAGCTTTGTAAAATAAATGAGGATGATGATACCTAGTTGAACTTCAAGGTTTGAGAAGTATTGTAGTGCTCAACAGGTGATAAGCTCATAGGACATGAATACTTACTTAGTTGTTTTGACCTAACTGCTTAATAAATGGAGTTGTTATTTCTTTGAGACTTAGTAGTGTCTTAGGAAAAATTATCAAGATACTAAGGATGATAACCATGAGCTGAGAAAGTTTGCAAACCATTGTTTGATGTGCTGTTCCCCTTGTGAAGAAAAGTACTGATTTGATATCTTAGATAAGCAGTGCAAAAGTTTTGTAGGGCTTGTAGAACTTACTCTTTTTTTGGTAAATCTCTCTACAGAAGTTCATTGTAAGAACTGATGCTGGGGCCAGGCGTGGTGGCTCACACCTATAATCCCAGCACTTTGGGACATCAAGGCAGGTAGATCACCTGAGATTAGGAGTTCAAGACCAGTCTGGCCAACATGGTGAAACCCTGTCTCTACTAAAAGTACAAAAATTAGCTGGGCTTATGATGCTTGCCTGTAATTCCAGCTACTCAGGAGTCTGAGTCAGGAGAATTGCTTGAATCTCGGAGGAGGAGGTTGCAGTGAGCCGAGATCATGCCATTGCACTCCGGCCTGGGCAACACGGTGAGACTCTGTCTCAAGGGAAAAAAAAAAAAAGGAACTGATGGTGGAAGCAGAAGTGGGAAATTATCTGGGGGAGGGACACGAAGGGACAGAAAACTCAGGGAACCATTATTTTAAGAGGCAAGCGAACCCAAGATGTCTCTTGAAAGGACCAACAGCTTGTCTGACCATCAACCTTTAAATAAGTAGAAATACTAGAAATATTTGAGACCTGCTATGTGAGTGGCTTCTAGCTAAAGGATAATAGAAGTAGAAGTTTTCTAGATTATTTTAGTAATGCTTGAGATATCCTTTAGAGAAGCCGGTTGGATACTTAGCACATTAAAACCAAATGAACCTTGAATTACGGGTACATTTTCTTCACTGTTCATATCTATGTAAATTCCTCTTCGTTTCCTATATGTAAGTTAGGGGAGATATAATCTCTGTTTTGATCTTGAGGTATCAGCCTCTTTGGTGACAGTAAATCAAAAGTTGGAGTTTTCTTTAAAATGTAAAATGTAGTCAGTCCTGTCCATGACACCTATAATGAGCTTCTAATTGAATTGTTGAAAGAATATTAATAGAGTGCTTTTCAGGTTACAGAGTGCTTTCATACTGGATTTGATTTTTAATTCTCATGGCCTTTTGAAGAAGTGGGGAAATAATTCTCACTTTATGAGTAAGATGATTTTGATTTACAGAGTGACTTATAGTCACACAAGTAAATAATTGGTCTGGGAGTAGAGACCCAGGTCTTTATTGAAGGCTGGGATTCTCACCTTTATACCTTCAGCATCCCAGCCCTTTGCCATTTATTTTAGCTTCTGTTACCACCATAGGGGATAGGACCATTCTCCTTGGGAATAGAAGGCATTGCCCCACTCTCTCAGATGGTAATTTTGAGATAGGAATTCATACCTATTCTATAGCAGGAGTTCCTGAATGCTTAGTTTTCTTAGGGCATTTTCCCAGACCAGCCAACTGGATAACTTGCCATTTCTGTTTGTTTATACTAATGTCACGTTCTTTCTATATAAACATTTCAGTTATCTGAAATATAGTCAAGCTTTCTGTGGATAACTCTGACCTTATGAGAAGCCAAAATACTTTTTATAAAAGCAATGGATAATATTTCTTACTCTTTACTCATAGCAGAGTAACCTGGACTGTAAATTTACTGTCTTATAGGTGATTTCATTATATAGAGTTGTTTGGCTTCTTAACCATAGGTGAGGTATAGGTATATTTGCATTATACCATTATAATACAGTCTCAGTAGTGAGGAATGAGACAAAAGTTATGAAAAGCAGACAGAATAACTTAAGGAAGGGTGATTTTGAGTTAGTGAGTGCCAATACTATACTTCAGAAAGTTTCTGTGGGTAGCATCTTTACAGGGTTTGTAATGATGATACTGAATAACCAATGAGAGATTAAATTAGGAGAGTGTCTAATAGTTTTTTAAGAATGATTTCTGATACTCAATTTTTTGTTTTTTGATACTCTAAAAGATAAGCTTCAGTAACCTGGAAAATTGAAATATATTTAGTTAAAATTTTTCTTTTTGGTGTAAGCAAGTATACAGTAGGATGATAAGGTATTCATTTCTCAGCCCCTCCCCCCCAACAACACACTGAAACAAATTTGCTTTTGAAGTAATTTTAGGGAAGTACTTCAGAAATTGTAGTTGTGCTGATTAAGATGTGCATCAGTCAGCAGTAGTGCAGAATCTGAGTATCACTGAATGCTAATTTAAACATTCTTAATCTTGCTTTAATTAAAAGGAATTTATACATTAATTCCACCTCCTACAACCCATGACATACCCCAAAGAACATCATGTATAAAATAAAACAGATTAAAGGTAACCAGAAGATGAAGATTAATTTGACAACTTCCTTCACCTAAGACTTAACAGAAGAAATATGGTAATGATTCCATATGAAAGCCGAGGACTTAAAGGATTAAATTTGCTTCTTAGGAATTTTTATTCATTATAACTTAATAATAAAGCACTTTTTTAAGAGAGGAAAGGTGCTTTGTAAATCTTTTGAATAACACACTTTGAAATATTTCTGTTGTAGATCATACACAGTCAGACTCTACTTAAAGTAGTACTCTTGCACTTTGTTGAATTCAGGTTAGATTTCCTTCATGCTTTAATTGGTTTATCCTTTATTATTTATCATTGATTTCACTGTGTCCGGTAAGAAAGTTCTGATGATAACAATTTAGTCTTTCATCTATCTTATTTCTTAAAAAGTGTACATTATTTTAGAAACCATCTGTGTAAATTTGTAGAAATGATTACATTTAGATATTTTGTCACAAGTCACTTTTGTCTAGCTCTTTTCCCTAAATGTCTTGGTAACTTCATTGTCTGGTACTGTAAGGATGTCCTCCATGAGAACTCAGGTGCCCTTTTATGCTAAAGTGAGTAAAGCTGTATTTTCCTGCAGAATGCAGTGTAGACAGAGTGAGGTCAGTAGGACTGTGGAAAGGTATGGCAGTAAATGATTGGACAGAGGCTCACAGCAAATTGAGCTGAACCTTTATTTGTAAGGAGATTCTGAGGTGATCTGAGTGCCTCTGTTTATTGTGTGTTTGATCTGAGTTTTCTCAGATGATTTAGTTTACTGGCTTTCTGAGATCATTTTTTAAAGTTTTCCTCCAAAACAGAAAGAGTAATGTATAATTATCATTTATATTATAGCAGAACTATTCCCTCCTCCTTTTATTAAATATTTATTCTTATAAGGCTTCAGTGCAAATAGATTTTTGGTGAATAAAAATGTAAGCTTTGGATTTGCAAATGAAAGACTATTTTCCAGACTTCCCAAGCTACCAACAAAGAAATTTCTATATGATTTTAATAAATACACAAAACTTACCAAAGTTGAATAACGTGTAAGTAAAAAGGCTTAATATAAGCTCTTGTTCCTTCATTGGTTCAAGAATCTCTTAAGTCTGAAAATTTTTCAAGTCTTGAAAATTGTAAAGGAAGGATAATTGAGGGTTTTATAAGAGAAAGAAAAGAAACAAGAAGTTTGGCATGTTCAGGTGAAAAAGTGAAACTAACACTTTTTCTTATTTTTAAGTGAGGGATCTGACTCCTTAATTTTCCAGTTTTTCTTTAATCAAGGGCTCTATTACTGTCACCATTGAGAAATTATGGTAACATCAGAGACAGATAGTTAAGTGGTCACTTTAGGTACAAAATAGTGATTGGATTAAGCCCTGTTGCTGGCATTGGTTGGATGTAGAGAGTAACAAAGAAAGAAAGAAAGAAGGACCTAGATTAAGGCTATTTAAAAGAGGCTCTTAATTTTGTAACTCCTTTTGTGTGAATCTAAAGGCCTGATTGCCAAAGCAGTGGAACCCTTTTCAGTTCTTATTTTACGTGGCTTACTTGTGGTAGTTTGGCATTGTTAACCACTCTGGGCTTGCAACTTTCTTCTCCTTGATTTTTGCAACGTTTTCTCCCTTGATTTTTTTCTTTACTTCTCTGACTGGTCTTTATTAAACCTGTCTTTTTTATATTCCCCTGGGTTATCTCTTCACCCCTCTTCTTTCTCATGATGATCTTGCATGCTATTTTTAAAAATATTACCCACTCTTGATAGTGTATCTGCACTGAGACACATGCTGGAAGCTATATTTTGCTTGACATCTCAATCTGAAACAACTCATCTTTCTTACTCATGACTAGAGTTTCTCATTTATGTTCTTTTCTTGGTGAACATCAATGTCTACCAAATTTTGAATCCAAAAAATAGATAAAATTTTAAGTGAAATGGTGGTGATATGCACAGGAGGATACATAAAGCTTAGGTTTTCAGAGACATTATTTGTTCTGTTCTTTTTAGGATATGTGCAGGGTATGAGTGACTTACTTTCCCCTCTTTTATATGTGATGGAAAATGAAGTGGATGCCTTTTGGTGCTTTGCCTCTTACATGGACCAGATGGTAAGAACAGGGATTCCTTCCATTAAACTGTTTTTGGAAAATTTTAGTTGTATAATTTTATAGTATAAGGTTGATTTTTATATTTAGTCCACTGTGATGGAACCTAAAAAAATTACTTCATGCCTTTTGTTATCTTTTTCTTTTTAGTAGCCATTCAAGGGCTTAGAAATACTGGTGTTTTTAATACAGGAAATAGTTTGTGCCTGTAGTTTAGGAATAATCAGGATTTAATATCAGTAAATGCTTATGTTCTATAAAAGAGCCATGAGTCATTATAGAATATTGATAAAATAAATGAATTCAGTTTTGTGGAATAGTTGAACTTCAATATCATCTGTTTTAGAGATAAAGCTTAGTCATGGCAAGTAATATCCTTACCTTTTGTGAACATTTTGAATTTTGTCATTATAGTAACTGATTTTTCTCCAGATGTGTTTGAACTGTTTGTAACTCTGACACTTTATTAAGAATTTATTGTTGTTTTCCCAGAAATATGTGATTATTAGAATTGAACTATGTCTATATATACATGTTAGCACAAAGAACATTTTTATTTATTATCATTGTTAAATCTTTGAGACAGAGTTCTAGGACAATAGTGCAGAGAATATTGACAGGGAAATAAAATAGAAAAGTCTCTTCAAGCAATCTATTAGAGGGGAAAAAAAAAAAGCAGAAGGGATGAGACTGGATAAAGGCACATGAAATCCAAAGATCTGACTACATAGGTTCCTGTATTTTTTCAAAATAAGACTAACATACTTGATGCTGGGCCTTTATGTTGCATATTGAAATAGCTGGCTTGCAAGGAGATAAGCATTTTAAATCTGTAACCCTCTGAAATATTTTCCTGTAATATAGGGTTTAAATCAGAGTTTCTGGCACCCTTCTCTTTTTTTTCTTTATGTCTATTCTTTTCCTCTTGCTTGCCTATTTTTTTTTCCTCCCTCGAATTTTCCCCACTTTTGGCTATTTTCTCAAGTCTCTTGTCCGTAGATTCAACTTGTTCTCACATCTTTCAGTTTTTTTCTAAATGTGTATTTGATAAGATTTGATAGTTTTAAAGTATTCTTTTACTGTTAAATTCATAAATATTAAAATTGTTTCTTTGCCATAAATTAATGTCTTTTTGATTATTTGGAAGGATTATGAATGCAGTATTTGGTAATATCATAGTTTGACTTCCTTACTTTTTTGATTGATTGATTTGCCTACCTTCTTAGTTCCATTTACTCCCAGTGCTCTAGAAACCTGAGACATTTGTTATAAAGGTCTGTACAACTGATACTAATTACATAAAAATTGTTGTCTGCCTTCTTTGTGTTTTTGTTGTTTATCCTCTTTTTACCAGAGCTAGTATGTTCCTTGATAAAGAGGGATTATATCTTTGTTTCACTGGTAGCATACCAGAATTTTCCTAATGCCTGACATGAGGTTCAACAGATTTTATAGAATAAACACGTGAATCTTTCCCCAGTGATTAGTTTAAATTGCTATAGTAGATATTCTAAAAAATAAAAATAAAACTAAGATGAACATACTGCATTTAGTTCATGCAATAATAGTTTTCAATAAAACTAAGCCATCATTGATATGTTAATGTATATTGACATGCAATGCCACATATATACATGCATGTGGCATACGTACATACACGTGTGTGTATGCATGTATATAGGTCTCGTATGTAATGACTACTTTCTGAACATGTGTAATATACACTTTATAGTCTGTCATTTTTTTGTGTATGAAGGTTCAGTTTCTTTGTTCTGTCATTTTCACAGTAAATGTTCTCTGTTTGCCTTTTCCATTAACTATGTTCTGGGGATTTTTCTAGTCTTTATTCTAAAAAGATCTCTCCTTAGCATATTGTCTGCTAACATCTTTCATAATATTTGAATGATAGGGAAATACGTGGCAATCAAAATAATCTGTATGATTATTTTTCACTGCATTTCCCTTGTCTGATGTCCTTAAAACTGTGCTGCTGTTTCTCGATTCTTTGTTTTTGTTTTATAGCTTTATTTCATGTAAGTTTGTACTACTTTTGTAGTGACTGAATCTAATGTCCATAAATTTACTTTTGTTGATGTTTACTTACATCTAGGCATAGACTTTGTCTATTATTTAGGAAATACAAAGTACTGAGTGATCTGATGAACTTTGTTATACTCATCATGCATTCTGCCGTGTAGTTTTTGGTTCCTTTCTTTGTCCCTTGCCCCATACAGACACATTTATTTATAGACACATTTGAAGCCCTTTGTTGATCCCACTCTCCCTTCTCCAGGAGTAACTACTTTTTCAAATTTGGTGTCTGTCATTATGGGGGTGCTTCTTTTTTATAGCAGAGTGGGTAGCAAATGTCTGTGCCATGTTGGTATTCCCAAATCAGCTCTAGTCTTTGAATGTGTCACAGCAAAAATGATCCTGTTAATCACAGTTGATTCTGCCCCTTCCCTGTAGATCTCTCCCGCAAATGTGGAGGAACTATTTCCTGAAGTTTTGAGTTAGTCTATTAAACTAGTTTTTAAAATTCATTAAAGAGAAAGAGCTTATTGAAAATTAATAGCCTTAACTTGTTTTTAACTCAAGAATGGTTTCTAATATGATAGTTCTAATAAAGCACTATTGTACTATAAAAGTGAAAAAGTAAGTGTAAAGGAGGAAATGTTGTTCTAAGGCTTTCACTAGGGTTGGACAGTAGGTTACCACAGAGGGATCGGGACATATGAGTTAAAGGGATCCAAATTATTTGAGAAGCCTTTCAGAGCATCTGTTTTGGTGCCTTCTGGCCCCTTGACTCAGGTGTTGGTAGGGAGTCTACTCAGCTTTGAAGACTGTGTAAAACATATGAACCCCAGCAGTTCTCAAACTCTGTAACCTCAGGACCCCTTCATACTCTCCCATAGTATGAGTTTTTGTTTATGTGGGTTATATCTGTTGATGTTTATGTAAAAAATTAATACTGAGAAATTTGTATTCACTTATTTATTAATTCATTAAATAATAACAATAAACACATTCCACCTTAACATAGATTAAATTTTTTTCAATGAAAAGTAACTTTTCCTAATGAAAAATTTACTGGCACAAGGAATTCTTTTAAATTTTTTATTTTCAAAAATGTCTGGTTTAATAGAAGACAGCTGGATTTTCATATCTGCTTCTGTGTTCAATCTGTTGGAATATCACTCATCATATAGCCTTTGCACTTGTGAAAGAATTAAATTACGAAATCCAGATAATGTTTTAGTATTATCCTGAAAATGGTTTTGACTTTACAGATTCTCTAATGTCATCAAACCTAAGAAGCAATTAATTCTTTAAAATGAAATACATATTAAAACTAAAATTAATTTTATTATATATGGTAATTTGAAGGAATATTTAACAATGGAAATAATGTGATAAATATTTATTTCCCAAATGTGTGTTTCTTTCACCAAGTCCTTCATGCTATGTAAGAAATAAATGTCTTAGTCTGCAGTTGCTATGTCTGCATATTTCTTTATCTAAGTCAGATGAATAGAGGGAAAAATAATCCTTAGTTTTGAGACCAAGGATTCTTTCTCCTTACCCCCCTTTTCAGTGTTACATTAGCTTTTTGATTAGTCACACATCTTTTAAGATAACCAGTGTGGTATAAGTTTAGCATTTGTCCTTAGACATCACGTTTTAGTTATCAGTCATTATATACTATAAAATATTTATTAAATATTACTTGTATAGTTACAATTATTTCCTTTTAAAGCATCAGAATTTTGAAGAGCAAATGCAAGGCATGAAGACCCAGCTAATTCAACTGAGTACCTTACTTCGATTGTTGGACAGTGGATTTTGCAGTTACTTAGGTAAGTTTAGTGAATCAGAGCTATACCCAGCAAACTGTAGGTTAATGCATAGAAAAAAATGTAAAGAACTCTTTTAAAGAAGCCAGGTGCAGTGGCTCATGCCTCTAATCCCAGCACTTTGGAAGCTGAGGAGGGAGGATCACTTGAGCGCAGGAGTTTGAGACTAGCCTGACCAGCACTGTGAGACCCAATCTCTACAAGAAAAAAAATGCTGGCTGTGGTGGTGCACCCCTATAGTCCCAGCCACTCGGGAGGCTGAGGTGGGATGATTGCTTGAGCCCAGGAGGTTGAAGCTGCAGTGAGCTTTGATCTCTCCACTGCACTCCAGCCTGGGCGACATAGCAAGACCCTGTTATAAAAAAGAACTTAAAGACATATATACCCTACTGCACTTTCTTCGGTTCCATAAAAGTGTGAGACCAAACTCACTTTGTATAATTCTCCCTTAAACTTGATTCATCAAATGTATTATTTGTTATTTTTTAGTTTTTAAAAAGAAGTCAGCCTTCAAATTTGAAATCATACCTTAACTTAGTAGAAGACAAATGTATAGGGCTTTGAATTGCCTAAGACGTGTAGGAAAATTTGAGAAATGTAACTGTATTCTGACATAATTAACATAAGAGTAAGTCATATGTATGTTTTTTTCTTCTGTATAGAATCTCAGGACTCAGGATACCTTTACTTTTGCTTCAGATGGCTTTTAATCAGATTCAAAAGGGAATTTAGTTTTTTAGATATTCTTCGATTATGGGAGGTAAGCCCTTAAATTATTATGCAAATATATTTATTATGAAAAGTAACAATTTATTCTGTAGAGTATAAATGGATTGTGGTAGCCTTACTGAAATATCTAAAGCAAGAACGTTCCAAAATTCTGATGAACTTATAACTTCTGCTTAAAAATTAGTCACACACTGAATATCTGGTCTTTGGAGCTTTGTTCTTCAAATCACAATCTCTGGGGCCAAGAGGTATCCCGAACAAGTTCTCTAGGCCATTTGCTGCCTTTGTTCTTCCTTTGAGAGACTTGACTTTATGTCAGGCTTTGCCACATCTGGCATAGAGGATATTCTTATGTTTTTGATGTACTTCTTTTATTCCATTTTTTACCCAGGGCAACTCTATTTCTTCAACTTTTTATTTTAGGTTTAGGGAGTACATGTGCAAGTTGTTTACATAGGTAAATTGCATGTTGCTGAGGTTTGGTGTGTGAATGATTCTGTCACCCAGGTAGTGATCATAGTACCCAGTAGGTAGTTTTACATCCCATGTCTTCCTCACACCATCCTCCTCCATGTGTAATCCCCAGTATCTATTGTTCCGGGGCAACCCTTAATGAAAAACAAAATAATTTCACATTTTCTTAAGTTTTTGTTAATAATAGGTGTGTGCTTTTTTTTTTTTTTTTTTTTTTTTTTTTTTTTTTTTTTTTTTTTTTTTTTTTTTTTTTTTTTTTTTTTTTTTTNTAGTTTGTTTTAAAGAGAAGGGGTCTTGCTATGTTATGCAGACTGATCTTGAACTCCTGGACTCAAGTAATCCTCTCACCTCAGCCTTATAAGTAGCTGGGACTACAGGTGTATGCCACTGTGCCCAGCTCAGTGTGCTTTTTAATAGAATACTGGTATAATGATTGATCATACCTTAGGATAACAGAAATTCTTCCAAGGAAAGAATTGGGAGACAATCCATTTTGATAATAAATACAACTTTATACAGCAGAACTCTAGTGGTCTCTGAGGTTTTTACAGCTGGAAATTGATTCCTATGCTATTGATGGGTCTGCTACCATTAGACAAGGCATTGTGCTGATTAAAAAGTTGATTGCTTTGTGCTTACTTCCTCTGCTCTGAAATTAGAAGTAAAACCCACATGCTCGCTCTTTATCTGGAAGCATACTTAAATATTTATCAATTTTATTAAATTAGTATCTTAATTTATGGGTTAAAAATGGGTTAACCCATTTATGCCTAGTGTTCCTTATTGGAATGCTAAGCATGTAGGAGTTATTTATATCTTGCTGCTCAAGGTCGTCATGAAGACTAAAGCTAACCCCTGAAAATAAAAAAGTTTGATTGCAAAAATTCAAAAAGTTGCAATCTCAGGCATAAATGGGTTTTAAAGGATGAATTAAGAATATTATTGCCACATAGCTAGAATAACTCCTCAATATGTGTTTACTAAATAAATTCAAACTTTTAATGGAATCCTTGAGGTTAATTGCATTGTAATTAAACTTTCAACAATTGGGTTTAGTTTGAAAATTATTCAACTTGATTTGCTCCTTTTGAAAGAAGTAAACACATTTCAGGTATGCTCTAATAGTACGGTTTGTATGCATGTTTTTATCTTTCCAGAAAAGATATTATTAGGTACATGAAGGAGGGGGAAATTAGGATCCTAAATTTGAGGGTATTATCTGACTTTAGGAAGAGCTATAGCTATTGATCAAGCATTTTATATGTTTGGTTATAAATTTGGGGTAATTCAGTTATTGTCACAATCAGGGATATAATGTGATGCAATGGTTTTATTATGTATTTAGAATGTAGAACTACTTCTGGGTGTTTCTGATTCCATGTTCTGTATAACTGAACCTTTTTTATTTCCAGGGGTTAGCTTTAGTCTTTTTTTCCAGATCAAAGTGACAAACTGCTATTTCAGAAAAATAATTGAAAATGCATCTAACCCTTACATCTTAACCTTGTGGCTCTAGCTCCTGCATTAATAACATTTGTCATATTGGCTAGGCTCAGTAATTTATTTACTATGGCTATCTTTAAAAGCCACACTTAGAATATGTCATATTCATGTAATGTTAAACTTGATAGTTATTTTGTAGCTGAAGGTAAGACTCTTCTGCCCCTCATTTCCTAGCTAGAAAAACCTTGGACTTCCCTACATAGGCAAAATCTACTTTGTGTGGAAGTCATTCAGTGTTCAGAATTGTATTGGTAAGGAAAATATTTTAGAGTCAATATAGTAAATAGTTCTTCTGCCTTCTGTAGGTAATGTGGACTGAACTACCATGTAAAAATTTCCATCTTCTTCTCTGTTGTGCTATTCTGGAATCAGAAAAGCAGCAAATAATGGAAAAGCATTATGGCTTCAATGAAATACTTAAGGTAGTTATTCCTTTAACTTAGATTTTTGGTGTCCTGGCTCTTCTGTCTGTTTGGTGGTCCTGATATACAGAACATTTCCGTGGAACGTTATTAAATCTCAAGTAACTTAAATTGTGTCAATAACAGTGCTAGGAATGACTCTCTCAGAATGACAGTTTGAATACATATTGGCCAGTTATTTTTACCTGGCTAATTAGGAAGAAAAGGAAATTCAGCAAGTGATCTTTTACGTAGTTTAGTTTTCCAAAAATTAATTGTCTTTTGATTATAACTTTGAGATAACAGACTTGGGATAGCTGCTGGATTTAATGTTCCATAAGCTTATTAGCTAGTCTTTAGCTTTAAAACTTGAAATAATCTAATGAAAGATATATTGAATTTCCTGTGTATTTGTAGTATATGAATGTTTTTAAGGATTTTATCTGCAGTGAAATATAACTGGTAATAAATTTTTTATGTAGTAGAATATAATAGTGCATTCAGTTTCGATTATCACTTTATTTTGTTGATACTTTTTAGCATATCAATGAATTGTCCATGAAAATTGATGTGGAAGATATACTATGCAAGGCAGAAGCAATTTCTCTACAGATGGTAAAATGCAAGGTATACAGTGTTTTGAGTAATTGCAAGATTTGTTTGTTTTGGTGGGTTGAGATCGAGAAAGATTTCTCTTCTTGGAAATAAAATAGCAATTTTAGCAAGTTGAGGGCAGACACAAAATATAGGGTAGCTTTTTGTTTGCTCTTCTAGATTTATAGCACTTAATTGAAAACAGTTGACTATGGCAGATAGGAAACAGTAATAAGGTAAAATGGTCAAAGTAATGAAAATATTTCTATAACAAAGAGGCTGTGGAATTTCAGCAATGGTATATTATTTAGTTGAACTCATGAATGCAGAATAGGCTCTTATATTAAATATGCAGTATCTCCAACACTTTTGATGTGTTTTGGCCCTCTCTCTCTCTCTCTCTCTCTCTCTCTCGACTTGGTTCATTTCTACAAACATTTATTTGATACCTGTTCTCTTCCAAAGCATGTCAATGAGAGACTTCTTGCCTTTGAAGAACTTCTGTTTACTGGGAGAGAAAGATGGTCTAAGTAAGATATTACAAAAAGGAGAAAGAGATAAATGCCAAGTATTAGGAAATGCTATGTTTGTGGGAATGTGGAGGTGGGTTGGAGAGTGACTAATTTGGAAGCTATCTAAGACTCACTTAGGGAAATGTGGTTAGCATTTTATTTGGAACTGAGAAGATAAGTTGTGAGAAGGTTACATAACATTTACACTGTTAGGACAAATGCTCAGATTCTGGAATCAGTGTAGTCTTAAACAGAAGTGTTACTTTGTGGTTATTTTTCCTCTGTAGTAAAAGATAGTTTCGTGTTTGATTTTTCATATCCAGGAATTGCCACAAGCAGTCTGTGAGATCCTTGGGCTTCAAAACAGTGAAGTTACAACACCAGATTCAGATGTTGATGAAGAGGAAAATGTTGGCATGACTCCTTGTCCTACATCTGCATTTCAGAGTAACGACTTGCCTACACTTGCTGCCAGTGGAGTCAGAGATGACAGCCCAACACAGACATCAGTGTCGTCTGATGGCTGCAGATTAACACCTGCATGATCATTCTTCTTGCTTTTTTGGGAAGAGACACTTTGTTGCAACTTTTTTTCAAGTACTTGAAAGCTGGAAATTTAAAATGTTGGTATTGATCATGCTTTAAGGTTTATGTAAAGAAAGTGTACTGATGTTCTTACATTAAAGCTTTACAAAGATTTAAACTAATTATTTTTGTAGTTACTTCTACAAAATAGCCTTTCCTTTTCGATAACATTCCTGAGTATTTTTATAGTCAAGTACATTTTATTTTCTTGCTGATGAACTGGAATTGGATAAATAACGCAAGTGGATGAGTTGATATTATGCACTTTGAAAAACATTCACTTTGTTTACTCTTAAGTTTATTGGGTTTGGATTTGATTAAATTAAATGTGGAGGCTTTCTATCGCGTTCTAAGCTGAGAAGTAGATTGTTACCCAGTAATGAAATAAAAAGTTAAAAGGATTTTTTTCTTGATTGTTTACAACAATACTCAGTTTAAATATTTATGCTGGTTGAATGTGATTTAAATTGGACATTTTCATCAATGCAATCTAATGTATAGATAAATATTTCAGCCATAATAAGTGGATTGGCAGTATATTTTTTTCATTGAACTTTTCTTCACTTGTATATAAAGATTATATATAAGTCCTTATTTATGAGTATAAGAAAAGTTAGGCATATTTTCTTTAACTGAATAAACTTGACTATTGATTTATATAACCCAGTTTAACAAAATTTAACCTGGCTTCAATATGAGATATTTTTCAAAACTATTTTCTTAAACATTTATTTCTTGAGAGTATGTTCAACCCTGTACCTGGTGTAATTTTAAAACTAATTGCTTGTAACCTCACTTTATTAATAATGTTTATTATCATTCCTTATAATGCATTAACTAAGTAATCAGGTGTTTAAATTTTTATAAAATACTCTTTGCAAAAAGCTTATTTCAAAAATTTCAAGATGCTTTCATGAATCTCAAAATAACAATTTTTGTATATGAACAAAGCTGTTGTTTTTACCATGCAGTATTGCATGATTTTAAGTTATGTGAAATTAGCATAACTGATTTTGTTTTAATTGTAAGTTGTTAACTCCTGTATATATATCATTAAAGTAAATTTGAAGTTGAGTAGTGTTTTTAGTTAAATTATACTTAGAAATAGTCTGCTAATTTTTTTTTTTTTTTTTTTTTTTTTTTTTTTTTTTNTTTTTGAGACAGAATCTTGATCTGTCTCCCAGGCTGGAGTGCAGTGGCGCAATCCCGGCTCACTGCAACCTCCACCTTCTGGGTTCAAGCAATTCTCCTGCCTCAGCCTCCCGAGGAGCTGGGACTACAGGCTCGTACCACTGCACCCGGCTAACTTTTGTATTTTGAGTAGAGATGGGGTTTTGCCATGTTGGCCAGGCTGATCTCAAACGCCTGACTTCAAGTGATCCACCCACCTCAGCCTCCCAAAGTGCTGAGATTACAGGTATGAGCCACCGTCCCCAGCTAATTTTTTACCAGAAGAAGAAACATCCAAGATGGACCTCAATACATCTGTTATTTTTATATGATTGAAATGATCATCTGAATAAAGTTGAAATGATCATCTGAATAAACTTTTTACCAGAAGAGAAAACATCCAAGATGGACCTCAATACATCTCTTATTTTTATATGATTGAAGTGATCATCTGAATAAAGTTATGGAAATGAAAAAGAAATATCCGTTTCATAACTGAAAAAAACTTTTCATTAGCATGGAAATGGGCAGTGTTGCCTTGAAGGATATGTTTATTTGTCTCAGTAAAGCAGCTTACTACAGCCAATGCTAATAGTGTAAAAAAAAATGTTGCACAGTTCTAAAATGGTCCTAGAGATTGACTTTTTTCCCCCAATAAAGGGAAACAAATGAACTTTTTTCCTAGTTGAGCATTAACTGACAACCATGACAGTAGAACCATTCGATTTTAGTTTTTAATATTATGTGTGTTATCTTTCATCATAATAATGAGTAAGCCTATTCAGAAAAAGAACATAAACTGATCAAAAACCCAGCCTCTCCAGCCTTTCATATCCTGCTATTCAGGAAATTGCTTAGAACATCTTGATGTCCTCCTTGTTCTTCCTGGACAGTGACTTTTTGGGAGTTTTTTCCTATTGTGTGATGTGATACCTACTTCAGATTTTTTTTGTTTAATCTTAATACATTTAGTAAGTTGAACTTCTGTCAAGTTTTATTACAAAACTACTTGTAAAACAGTTTTTACTAACCTGCATTTCTATCTAGTGTATTTTTGATATGGAAGTGGTAGTATAATATAGTTCCAGAAAAAGTCTTAGTCGTCCACGAAGTCCAGTTAGCAAATACTATGTGCTATTAAGATTGCTAAAATACAGGGTTCAGGTAAATTTACTAGCTTTTTAAAAGGTTTTTTTGTTTTCACAAGATGCTCTGTCCACACCCTTATAACATGTAAAGTATATCCTATATTATGTGATAAAGTTGTTAAAATTCGTTTCTAACATTAACTGTTAAAAGTACAGACAATCTAACTTGTGATTTGAGTTACAAACTTTCAACTAAGTTTATGATGGTCTGAATGCAGTGCAGTGAATAGAAACCATACTTGAAGTACCTATACAGCTGCCTTTTTCAGTTTCACTACAATATTCTGTAAATTACATGAGATATTCAACACTTTATTATAAAATAGGCTTTGTGTTAGATGATTTTGCCCAACTGTAAACTAATGTAGTGTTCTGAGCATGTTTAAGGTAGGCTAGGTAAGCTATGGTTGGTAGGTTAGGTGTATTAAAAGCATCTTTGTTTAATGATATCTTCAACTTATGATGTGTTTATCAGAACATAATGTAAGTTGAAGAGCGTATATGTTTTCAAGTCTGGCATAAATCTATGGGAACCTTTTGCGTTTAAGAACCTCCCCATTTTGATAATTTCATGGGTCTAAGATTATAAGAAACTTTCAGTGACTAGAGACTAAATTTTTTTTGAGCATTAAGACAACAGCCTTTTGGGAGAGAGATTGAGCGATTCTTACTGAACTTGACATTGCCAAGAAATTTTATAGATGCCAACTAATTCTTAGGTGAAGTTCACATATGTGTGCCCATTATTAAAGATAGTTTGTATAAAGTAACCCTAAATTTATTGAAGAACCTACAGTGTCAGCTGAGTTATGTGCAGATATGTACCAGGAGAACATCATTTTAGCTTGGGCATCTTTACTTGGGGTTTTCAGAGGATACCGGAACCTCACTGTATGCAAAGTGTTGTGGGTGTACCTGCATATTTTTGGAGGCAGGTTCACAGTTTCTGAAAGTGTTCTCATTTTCCGCAAATGTTGGCAACCATTGTTACAAGTTGTTTAATGGAAGAGTAGTAACAATGTATAACTTATGCTAATTTTATGTGCTGAGCTCCCATTAATTAAAATATACTCAGAGTGCTTGTTTCCATATCCTTGGTCTGTATTATTAAGATATATGTCCAGGTGCTAATTAGGGTTGCAGACTCAGAGTCTTTGGACGTCAGATTAGGAATCTGCATTTTAACAAGCATCCAGGTGATTTCCTGAGCTCCTCTGAACTTAGAGAACTACCATTATGTATTGTATTTCATACGTTAATCTTTTGATTTACGGTGAAGTAGACAATTCCCTTAGTTTTTAAAAAGCTGGTTCCTTGATTTTCTAAGATGGATTTGCTCTAGTTCTGGTCGCCATTTTTAGTAGAAAGCGATGACAGTCATCTCAGCCTATTATATGAAGATTTTCTCCTCATTTCTTACATTCTGAAGAAAATTAAGCGTTCTGTGTCACTTCTGAGCACAAAACAAGATTAAATTATTGGAATCTGAAAGGTTTCCATCAGTGTCTATTGTTATTACCTGATAGTAAGCATCTGTACTTGGACGTATGTGTATACACTGCCATTTGAATGATGCAATCATATTTGGCCTGTTCTTCCCTTGGGATCTTATGGGAATTTTAAGTTGTATATTTTTGAGGAGCTTTCTAATTACAAATGTTTTCCCCACTGTTGTAAGCAGGCTTTTATTTTTTAGGCCATCCATCTTGATACAGGGAAAAACTATGTGTTGCCCTTACCTGGAAAGGTTGGAGGTGTGCCTGCAGTTGTACTGGACATCCACAGTGTTTTTTGATATCCACAGCACCTCTTTCAGCCCCCCGGGAAATTACACTGTTTATGAAATCAATATTTTAAAAAAGTGATTATACACAAAAGTCTTCTAAGAACAATCAGGAATCATATATACCATATTTGCCTAATGATTCAATCCCTATTGATAAAATCAGGATCTTAGAATAATAGGTGAGCTATTAAATATGCCTCTCAGTCTCAAATGATCTAGATACTATATTGCTCCTCACATACCTCTCTTTGCAAACGATGATAGAATGAAAAAACATCAGTAAGCTTTGCTGTGATCAATGAGCAGCAGTCCAGTTTAGTTTAGCTTTTTTAATTAAAAAGACCTATTAACTTCAAAGATGGACTTTTGCTGTGACCGTCAATAATGGTTCCAACATCATACTAGTTTGATTGGAGGCCCAAGATCAAGTGGGTTGGTAGACTGCTTTAAAAATACAAATAGGGCTGTTTTTCTACGGCCTTGGGTCTTGTTTTTCCTGATTGTATAGGTACTAGAATCTCTTCCATTGGTGTCACTGACTCTATTTACAAAGCAAATTGCTCTTCAGTAGGCGAGCCTTCAAGATACTTCTGAATGTCAGCATTTACAATGCATGCTACAGTCACTGTCAGGGGCACAAGTATGGAGTATATACCCAAAGATTTCGGCCACATGATTTTTTTGTTAGCTAAGTTGAGTCTTAAATGAGCCAAATGTAGCATTTGCTGACTAGGAAGGAAGTCATTTGAAATTAACAGTATTTAGGCTGTGCATGGTGGTTCATGCCTGAGATCCCAGCACTTTGGGAGACTGAGACAGGAGGATTTATGGAGCCCAGAAGTTTAATGTTACAGTGAGCTATGATGGTGCCACTGCACTCCATCCTGGGTGACAGAGCAAGACCCTATCTCTAAAACAAACAAGGTTTTGGAGTGAAATTTAAGTTTTTAGTTTTTGTAGTCTTAAAAGTAATGCTATTATAAACACATAGATGTATCTTTACATACTTCTTCCCCCAAGTGGACAACATGCACTATTATTCCTTCTTTTGCATATCAATATGTAAAGAAGTGAGGTCTAAAAGCTGAATTTTTTAAATTGCTCAAATATTTGTCCTAAAGTTACTCAACTTTTGAATAACTTTGGGACAAATAGTCTTCTTTGGTTAACAGAACTTTTAAGCATTCTCTGTAAAAGCTAATGACTTCTCAAAGGAGGAGAACCTATCTTATGGTTCTCACTAGCTTCTTCCACATCCTATTAACTAATAATGTTTTTCTAAAGTAACCTTTGAACTTTCTGTGGAGAATGACTTTTGCCAAAGTTTTATTGACAAGTGAAGACAGGAGAAAAGAATGCTTTTCATTGACATTTCATACCTGAAAAGCACTTTATAAGCTACAGCTTATGTAATGGATGGATTGTCTCGGCAAAGGCACATCTTTTCTTAGGGTTGGAATTTAAGGAATAAGAATGTGGTCAATTAGTTCAGATTACAGAATCCTGAAGCCATCACTCAGACACAGTAGAATCCTTTCCCAATTAAAATTGCTTTTATCAAAAGACAGACAATAACCGATACTGGTGAGGATGTGGAGAAAGGGGAACTCTCATACACTGTTGGTAGGAATGTAAGTCAGTACAGCCACCGTGGAGAACAATATGGAAGTTTCTCAAAAAACTAAAAAAACTACCATATGATCCAGCAGTCCCACTGCTGAGTGTATATCCAAAAGAAAGGAAATTAGTGTATCTAAGACATATGTGTACTCCCATGTTTAATGCAGAGCCAAGATATAAACTCAACCTAAGTGTTCATCAGCAGATAAAGAAGACTAGGTGTCGTGGCTCATGCCTGTAATCCCAGCACTTTGGGAGGCTGAGGCAGGCAGATCACAAGGTTAGGAGTTCGAGACAAGCCTGATAAATTTAGCAGAGACATGGTGAAACCCTGTCTCTACTAAAAATACAAAAATTAGCCGGGAATTGTGGTGAGTGCCTGTAATCCCAGCTACTTGGGAGGCTGAGGCAGGAGAGTTACTTGAACCCGGGAGGTGGAGGTTGCAGTGAGCCAAGATTATGCCACTGCTCTCCAGCCTGGGCAACAGAGTGAGATCCTGTCTCAAAAAAAAATGTGGTACATATACACAATGGAATATTATTCGGCCATAAAAAACAAAATGCTGACATTTGTGACAACATGGATGGAACTGGAAGACATGTTAATTGAAATAAGCCAAGCAACAAAAGACAAATATTGCATGTTCTCATTCATATGTGGAGGCTAAGAAAAATTGCACTATGGAGAAGTAGAATGATGATTACCAGAGCCTGGGAAGAGTAGTGGGAGGTGGGACAAAGAAAGGATGGTTAATGGGTATAAAAATACAATTAGAAGGAATAAGATCTAGTGTTTGGTAGCACAATAGGGTGACTATAGTTAACAATAATTTGTTGTATATTTCAAAACAAAAAGTAGAGGCTGGGTGCGGTGGCTCATGCTTGTAATCCCAGCACCGTAGGAGGCCCAGATGGGCAGATCACGAGGTCAGGAGTTCGAGACCAGCCTGGCCAACATGGTGAAAACCCGTCTCTATAAAAATACAAAAATTAACTGGGCATGGTGGTGGGCACCTGTAATCCCAGCTGCTTGGGAGGCTGAGGCAGGAGAATTGCTTGAACTCGGGAGGCGGAGGTTGCAGTGAGCCAAGATCTTGCCACTGCACTCCAGCCTGGGTGACAGAGGGAGACTCCATCTTAAAAAAAAAAAAAAAAAGTAGAATTGGAACGTTCCTAATGCAAAGAAACAACAAGTGCTTGAGGTGATGACTATCTACCCTGTCTCCAAAAAATGTCTTTCGCCAAATGTATTCCCCTGGATCCTAACAGGACAACTGAATCATACTGAACATGAGACCACACCTTCCTTTAAACACACACACACACACACACACACACACACACACACACACACACACGTAGAAAAGGAGATTCTTTACCACGGAAATTCTCATTTTTATGGGTCACTCTAAATTTGATTTTGTGACACTTTTTTCCATGTCTGGGTTGCTGAGGTTTCCGCATCCTTCTTCAACTCTACCTCTCAGACATAAAGAAGTAAGTTTAGAAGAGAGTTTGTTCAGTAAGAAGGTTTGAATTTAATAGCTTCACAATGTGGAATGGATCCATGAGAAGCCTAGGCTGGGTCCAGGGTTCACTCATACTTTATAATCTCCTAAATTTCCTATTTTTTTCTTAAAGACTCACACTGTCTAAGAGCATCACCATGGATTTAAAAAAATACAGTCTTTGTTGTTAAGCTTACTTTAAAAACTTTGACCAGATGTGGTGGCTCACGCCTGTAATCCCAACACTTTGGGAGACTGAGGAGGGTGGATCACCTGAGGTCAGAAGTTTGAGACCAGCCTGGCCAACATGGCGAAACCCTTTCTCTACTAAATATACAAAAATTGGCCTGGTGTGGTTGTGGACACCTGTAATCCCGGCTTCTTGGGAGTCTGAGGCACAAGAATCACTTGAATCTGGGAGGCAGAGGTTGCAATGAACCGAGATCGTGCCACTGCACTCCAGCCTGGGTGACAGCGAGACTCTATCTCAA
>NW_016107744.1:853038-877425 GCF_001604975.1 Cebus imitator
CCTTATTTTTATTCGTGTTTTCTTATAATGTATCTGCTATCACTCATCTAAAGTTTCTTGGCCAAAATTTAGAATTTTATACCCATGCAAATAAAAATAACATGAGCTGTGTTGATAGGTGGTACTTCTGATCAAATAGTAGTACAACTTGCTTTAGGGGCTTGTTTTCTCAAGTTCAAGGTGAATTCAGGGTGGCGTCTGGACGCCTGGGTCACCTTTATAACATGCTTTATATTCTTTCAAAGGATGTAAAGTTTATTCTATATGCTTTGGGAGTCAAATATCAGAAAATAATTTAGTCAAACTGAACTGTTCATATTAGAAAATGTCTACTTATGAAATAGAACAAAAAGTTTAAGAGCACAGATTTTGGAGTCAGCCATGGATTTGAGACCAGGTTCAGTTTTTTCTTAGTTTTGTGACCAGACATCTCAGCCCTCAGTTTCTCATCTGTAGATGAGTTATTACCTTCCTCAGTTGTGAAGAGTAAATGGAGTATATATAAAATGTCTAATACAGTCCTGGGCATGATAAAGCACTTATAAATGCTATCATTATTATTGTTTCATGACAACCAAATAAATATTGCCACAAGCTTTCTCTCTGAATCTCAAAGCTGCATAGTTTGCCTTTCCTCCCCAAACGGACTATCCTGCAGATAGAGCCTTGAGGCACCCATCTGTTTGTTTCCTATTGACTGAGGTCATTTTCACTTCATATCTGAACTATGTATTCTGGTTTCTTCTGAGCTATAGACTCACTGACCCCACCATAAATTGCTATTCTTTTTGTGCTTGTTTTTTTTCAAACTTGGCTTAGATATGCTTGCCTTTTATCCATTTTCCCTTTATAAAATTATTAAAAATGAGAGCATGAGTGTAAGATATAGCTCATATTTTGCTTATTTATGAAGTCTGATCACCTTCAAGTCAATACAAATTCACAAAAATTAAAAATGACAGGTCTGCATTAAACTTTTTAGTAGTATGGAAAATTATAGTGTCCATTTGACAGTCAGTGAACATCTTATTATGCAACAAGTTAATGCCTAATGTTGTGGACAGCTGTTTTTGGTTATGCTTCAACAGCAGGTCAATTCGGTAAGACTCTGATATCAAATTGTCCTGCTTGATTTCAGGTCAGATTGTATTGTCTGCATGTCTAAGTGGTTGACACAACCTTCATGCAAAGTTTCAGTGTACTGTTTTTTGTTCATCCTTTTTCCCTCTCAAATGATGGGTTGTGTAGTATTTGATAGTAATCAGCAGGAACAAATACTTTCTTTGTGTGTGTTATAAACACCTTCATCTGTTACAATATGGGTTGAAGTGCTAAACGCCACTTGAGTATTATATAGTTTGGAAACTTTCATCTGAGCACAGTGCATCACTCGTATTGACTATCGAGACTAATAATCAATAAGACTTTTCACTCAAAGTCAGGAGAGATGTTGGCTTGTGAATATCTTGAAAATAAAATGGTGTTGTGTAGGTGTCTGCTTGAGTTTCCTAAAAGTAAATCATTGCAGGCTTATTTCATTTCCTTTAACTGATAAGTTACAATACTACTAAATCAAGGAAGCTCTTTAGATAGGCAATAAACTTATTTTGGCGTGATATTCATGTGGTAAATTTGATGAAATTAGGAGTAGTTGGTGGTAACAGAGAGCAGTTCCTGTCAAGAAGGCAAAAGTATACACTATAAGCTCTAGGAGACACATGTCAATGGGAAAAAAATCCAGCCAAACTGATCGTTAGCTTGGTTGTGTGCTGTAAATACAAAGCTCCGCCCTTTCTCTTGCCTCGTTCAACATGAATTTAAGCATAGTAAACATATGCATCAAATTTGCTTGTGACACATACTTGATAGACTGGAATGATGGCTTAAAACCTAAAAAACGAGTTATTCAAGGAAAAGGAATCAGACTTTTTGTCGAATTCCAATCTCGAAATACTCACTGTTGCTTTGAATCTCTTCAAATGCTCACATCCAATATCTATCCTTTAATAGCTTTACACCTGCTTTCTCCATTCACATTGGAGAGTTGCCAGGCAAATTCTCCCTTACTTTAAGTTTACTTATGTCCTTTCATTCTTTTCACCACTGAAGCCTAGCTTTGTCTTCATGACATTGCATTTCCGGTTGGCTTCTAACTTGGCCAGGGTTATGGGAGTGAGTGGTAAGGGAAGGAGAAGAAATAAGTAGTCTTTAGGCCTCTCGCCTTCTGGCCACAAAATGGAAACTGGTGGGCATGGATAGGTTGGTCTCTTCCCACTGTGGGCCATGGATGCTTCACCTTATTTGTATTGTCTCAGTTTATTGATAATGCTTTTTTCATTTCTTTGTTTACATGGGCTATAGCCTCTCAGAAACCAGTTCCATTTTTCCAGGTGTTTTAAGGACTGGTATATGGTATTTCTCTCAATTTCACTACTGTCCTCAATGACAACAAATACATATGTTGAGGTCTCATTGATGTCCTCAACATAAAACTTCCCTAATTTGGTAGGCCCCTATTTCATATCATCTCAGCTGTTCGCCATCATAGTTATTCATGATCACATGGCCCTCTTCCTCCTGTAAGTTATTATATGTGAGGTCTCCTTATCTGACAATATCTCTCTTTATATTTTCCCACTCAGTTTTCCACTTCCTGACTCCCAGCCTCTTCAGCTGCTTGATCCAAACAATTCTGTTGGCTCACCTTATGACTATTGACTTTTTACTTATCACTAATTATGAGGATAACTACCTCATTAAAACCTAGATATTCACGTCTCTCAAATTTCTGTCAAAGATTGCAAACCAATGCCCAATTTTATATTACTCTGGCTTCAGAATCAGGGAGGCATAGGAACGTAATTAACACTTTGATTGTTGAATATCTGCCAGCCACCATGTTAATCACTTTATACAATACAATCAGCATAACAGTTCTCTATAAGCTTTAAATACTATTGCCCTTCTATTACAGAAATGGAGGCTGAGAAATGTGAAGTAATGTGTCCTTCTGAAGCACAACTAGGCAAATAGAGCTAAGATTTAAGTTTTTTTTTCTTTTTTAATGCCGTATTTCCATGCAGTATTTTTTTATTTATTTACTTTAGAGATGGGGTTTTGCCGTGTAACTCAAGCGACGGTGCAGTGGCATGACCATAGCTCACTGCAGCCTTGAACTCTGCAGCCTTGAACTCCTTGGCTCAAGAGAGCCTTCTGCTTCAGTCTCCTGAGTAGCTGGGAATACTGCCACATACCCCCACACTATAAATTTTTTTATTTTTTGTCTTTTGTAGAGATGGGGTCTCATTATGTTTCCCAAGCTGGTCTTAAACTTCTGACCTCAGCAATCCTCCTGCCTTGGCCTCCCAAAGTGCTGGATTATAAGCCTGACTATTATGCCCGGCATAATTTATTTTTAAAGTTTATATCTTTGTAATCAGTGTAACACATGTGCATGGTTTCCACAAGATTTGTTGTTATGAGAAACTGTTCCTCTCCTTCTCCCCACCATCCATATCCTCCTACCCTCCCCATCTCCCGCCAGTGGCAAGACTTTCAACTGTCAGCTCATTCTTGTGGTATTTACTTCCCTATGTCTCAATGCTGTAATATGTGTGTGTTGCTACTACTTTGATTTTCAGTTCTAGGCATTAACCATTGATTTCTCATCTTGGAAGATAAGAATTTAGTAGTTTACCCCCCCTATTATTCACATGCACACTTTCTTATCTATCCGTCTTCTAATATAATTGATACAATATTGGTTAGGCCAATATTTAGTGCTTATGTTATGGCTTTGTAAATGTAATCCTCAAATGAGACATGCTCCTCTTCAGCCCTAATTTTAATTTTTCTTGGGGAGTTCTTTTCAAGGTTTTTGTACTTGCTGATTTTATATGTAGTTGTCACTAACCTAACCCCACACTCTCTACCAAATGTTTAAATTGGGGTTTGTCAAATGTGAGCTTACCTACAGGGTAATTTGATTGCACCATTTTGCTCAGATCTTTCAATGTTATCTTAGCTCTCAATGAGTTTTAAGGTCTTGCCTCTTAGCTTTGTCAGATTCTCCAAATAATTTTTTTTTCTTTATTTGGCTGGAGAATAAATGCCTGGTTCTCAGCCTTCTGAGGTTTGAGAGGCTCAATGTCACGATATCACGAGTCTCAATACCTCAATACATTCATTTAATCAGAATGGCACCCATATTTTCAACTATGCCTGATGCTTTTAAGTACAGAGGCCCTTTGTTTTACCCTTTCCAGAGACTAATCTTCACTTTTCTACCTGGGGGCAAAAGAGGAGGTAGCTTGGCTTTTTAGAATAGTCAAGAGGAATATGGAATTTTAACGCTTTTTAAAAATAAGATAACAGTGTCTCTCATTTTAAAAAATTATCTATTTTTACATCTTCTAGACATTTCATATAAACAAAATCTTACAATACATGGTCTTTGGTGACTGGCTTCTTTCACTCAGCATAATGTTTTCAAGGTTCACCCATATTGTGACATGTATCAGTACCTTATTTCTTTATATTGCTAAATAATATTTTATGATATATCATTTATTGGTCTTTTCATTAGGTGATAGTATTTGAGTTGTTTCTACTTTTGGTTATTACAAATAATGCTGCTATGAACATTCATGTACAATTTTTTTGGATATATATTTTCATTTTTCTTGGGTGTATACCAACAGTAGAATTGCTGAGTCATATAGTAACTCTAGTTTTACCTTTGTGAGTACCAGCCAAATGGTTTTTCAAAGTGACTACACATATTACATATACCTAGGAGTAAAACTGTTGAGTCATACAGTAACTTTATGTTTTGCATTTTGAGAAACCACGAAACTGTTTCCCAAAGTGACTGTATAAAACCACCAGCATTGTGTGAGGATTCCACATTTTCTGCTTCTTCACCAACATTTGTTATTGTCTTTTTTATTTTGCCACCCTAATGGGTCAGAAGTCATACTGTGTTTTTCTATTTGCATTTCCCTAATGACTAATGATGTAAAGCACCTTTTCCTGTTTGCATTGGCCATATCTTCTTTAGAGAAATGTCTCTTAATTTTTTTTTTTTTTTTTTGCCCAACCTGGGCATGAAAGCAAGACCCTGTCTTTACAACAGCTACAAAAAATTAGCTGGGGGCCTGTGCTTGTAGTCCCAGATGCTTGGGAGGCTGAGGCAGGAGGATCACTTGAGTATAGGAGGTTGAGGCTGCCAAGAACTATGATTATACCACCGCACTCCGATCTGGGTAACAGAACAAGCTATCTCAAATAAACTTTGTTTCCCGATTTAAAATTGGTCTATTTGTTTTTTTCATTGCTGAGTTGTAAGAATTTTTTATTCTGAATACTGTCTCCTATGAGATATATGATTTACAAATATTTCCTCCCATATTGTGGGTTGTCTTTCACTTTCCTGTGGGTGTTCTCTGAAGCACAGAAGTTTTTAATTTTGATGAAATCTTATTTTTTTCTTTAGGTACTTATGCTTTTGATGTCATATCTACGAAACAATGGCCTAATCCAAAGTCAAAAACATTTATACTTTCTTCTAAGAGTTTTAGTTTTAGTTCTTACATTTGTGTTTATGATTCATTTTGAGTTAACTTTGGTGTCCAGTGTGAAGCAGGAGTCCAACTTCATTGTTTTGCATGTGGATATCCAAAGTTGTCTTGGGACAGTTTGTTCAAAAGATTGTTATTTCCCCATTGAATTGTCTTTACACTTTTATTGAAAATTAATTCTCTCTACAAGAGTTTATTTCTGGTCATTCAATTCTATTTCATTTACCTATATATTTGTCCTTAGTACCACACTGTCTTGATTATTGTAACTTTGTTATAAGTTTTGATTTGTCTAACTGCTTCTCAGACTTTGAGCCATTCTTTTTAAGTCTCATCTATCTACCTTCAATTCCATAGGTATTTGAGCCTTTAGGGTATTTTACCATGTAAATTGTGTTGCTTCTCAGTCTTCTTCACTGATAGCTTAAGGTTCAGCTTTCCCATGACTGCAAAGCCTTTGATCATTATTTTCTTCTTTCAAGTTTCTAATTTTTTATTGCTGTTCTTTTCCAATTTAAGCGATTCTTGTGATCCTTGAAAAGGAATTTTTTATGCTGTTTTAATAGGATTTCTGGTGTGAGTAAAAGTAGTTAAATCTTTAATTTCTAAATAAATATTTTAAATAAATTACTTTTAATATATTTTTTCTCCTTGCTTCCACATCCAAGCAAGGACACTGTCCAGTGGATTTTATCCCGTCACATCTCTGGTTCTTTCATCGCATCTCAATAACATTAGCTATTATTATCATTACTTCATGTGTCTTATTTAAACTTCCTTCTCCCATTAGCTGATTAGAGATCACCTTTACAGAAAATGTAAGTCAAATCATATTTCTGGAATTAGATCAATTAATAATTATGTCCCTTTAAGACTCAAGAAACAATTTAACTTCAGTCAATATTAGTTCATCCCTACTTGTTTTGAAAAAAATTTTTTCTATACAGACAAGCAGTGCCAGCACCAGATTTTGTTTAGATTTTCAAATAGCATATTTGGTCAAGAGTTTTCATTCTTCAGGAGAGTGGTAACATTTTCCTGTGGCCTGGTGAATTTAATTTTATGACTTTCTAACATTTGAGTAGTAAGAATATTGAATAATCTATGCATGTCTTATTGCCCGATTTGATCTAGTTCACGATGACATTTGACAGTATGTGTAGTCATTAAAAGCTCAGAGGTCTTAGTACTCTTAACCTCTGCTTCCTCCTTACCACATAACACACAGATTTCGTATATTTAAGTAGCATTTTATATCTGAAAGGGTCATGTCAGTGGTTAAATTTCCATGATTTCCAGTGGATAGAAAAAATTCAGTAGCCGCAAGAGTATTAAAATGAATAACTGATATACGGACACCTAGTTTCCTTTTATTTATCATTTAATAAGGAAGATTCCAGGGTTAGTGTCTGAGCTATACGTATCCACATGTGGCTAAATCAAAGACTTACATTTCTTTTGCAATACATTTTCCTCCATATAACTCTATATAGAGGTATCACAAGATTAAGAAGAAGTCCTCTTATGAAAGCCATTACACATATGTACACTCACACATTTGCATACACAAAATTATAACATCTCAGGTCAGAAAAAGCTTATTAACATAAAATGGAGTTAGTCAATGAGTAAAAAAAATGCAGGCTGATAGGAGGAATAAGATCTAGTGTTCGGGAGCACAATAATTTATTTCTTTTTATATTTCAAAATAGCTGGAAGAATGGAATTGGAATGTTCCTAACACAAAGAAATGATAAATGCATGAGGCAATGGATATCTTGATTACCTTATTTGATCATTACACATTGTAAACTTGTATCAAAATATCACATGTACCTTATAAATATGTACAACTATTAGTTATCCATAAAAATTAAAAATGAAAAAGTCTGCCAAATGGTTTAAGGGTTCAGCAGTGCTGATCTTTTTAAAATTATTTTTCTAATTTTGTAAAGAAAGCACAAAATCTTTGAATTCACAGTTGCTTGAAGACTGAGGTCAACTTGCCAGTAGCAGGCTTGAGAGATGAGAGCTAACGTCAGAGGATAGATGGTTTCTTGTACAAATAATATCCTCTTATGTATTTTTCTCCACCACCTCCGCCCAAACGGCTACTCGACCTATGAAACAAATCGCACCATGAGCACAGATAACCCCAGGCTTCAGGTCTGTAATCTGACTGTGGCCATCGGCAACCAGAAATGAGTTTCTTTCTAATCAGCCTTCCATCAGTCTCCATTCATTCATATAAAGAAGCCCGGGGATGGGAGGATTCGTATTGCTCTTCAGCACCAGGGCTCTGGACAGCACCCCAAGCAGGCAACTGATCGCACGCCCCTTCCTCTCAATCTCCGCCAGCGCTGCTATTGCCCCTCTAGTCCCCCCTGCTGCAGAGAAAGAATATTACACTGGGATCCATGCAGCCAGCAATGATGATGTTTTCCAGTAAATACTGGGCAAGGAGAGGGTTGTCCCTGGATTCAGCAGTGCCCGAAGAGCATCAGCTATTTGGCAGCTTAACAGTGAGTACTACGTACCTGGCACTCTCTGAAGAAGTATTTTCTAAAGTAGTGACCATCTTCTCCTCACTATATGAATCCCTCTTACAGCGTAAGCACGAACACCTCAACTTTCTCCTTTATAATCTGTCTACCCTGCTTTCCTCCTGTCTGCCTTCAGTCTTCCTCTTCTCTCCGTAAAGTAAAGCGAGTGTGCTAATTACTGCGTGCTAAACTTCCTTTCCGCAAAGTTTGTAGAGAGTTAAGAAGTTCCTGAGCATTAAGAATGAGACATTGCATGATCCAATGTCTTAAATCTACAACCAAATAAAAGAGTGTGTAGAATCTTGAAAAGCCATTTATTATGAGGAGGAGGAGTAGGGAGAACAAATTAAATAAATTTCCACAGTTTTCAGAAGATCATTGTGTCTCCTACACCCCCTTCAGTTTACAAAGCCTGGTCTTTAAACACAGAACTATTATTTTCTGTTCTCAGTTATGGGTGCAGGTTATTAGAATAAAAGAAAGATTGGATTCCATTCAAAAGTTTTTCTGTGTTCCACGTTACTCAATTTTTTTTTCCAGTTTAATTGATGGAATAATGAAAGCAATACACCACTTGCTATATATTTAAGGGAGTTTTATGTTTAAAATATTTACAGAATAAAAGAGCAGTGTTTGCAGGACTTTAGATCCTCCTTTGAGGTAATAGTTGTGGGCTTTAATAAAATCCATGCGATAAAAATGTATCGAGGTCTTTGCCATTAAAAATATTAAATGGTATTTTATTACTCCACTATCAGAGTTTATCAACCAAATCCAATTCAGTCTGTATCATAGAATAATCTGTTTTAATATGTTCGAGAGGGTTGCATTGTATTGACATATCATCACTGATAAAAATGTTGAAAAGTAAACATGGCAACTTTTGTAGAATTATTTTAATCAATTTGCAAAAATGATGCCAAAACATAAATAGATTTTCTAACATTTAAATATCATGAATATTTGGAAGAGATATTACAAAGAAGAATTTTGAAGTTATAATTAACTGCCAGAAGGAAAAGAAAGCTCATAGTTATGGTTAATGTGTGACCCTTTCATATAAAAATGCTACTTATATATGTGAGATCTGTGTGTTATGTGGTGAGGAGGAGGCAGATGTTAAGAATACTGAGACATTTGAGCTTTTAACGACTAAATATACTGTCAAATGTCAATGTCTGAATAAAACTCTTCCCTCCCTCAAGTCATAAATAATAAAATCTTCATGTCTATTATATATAAATCTAGTGAGTAAGGCAATACTAATGTGTGAAAATAAAGCCAATAGAGAAATCAGAAGAAGACAATGACAAATAACTATTCACTGGGTCCCAAATCAAACCTACATTTGTCAGTTTCAGAGGATGTAGTAGGTTGGTATGATTGTATTAAATCACCATTTGCCAGGAGTTACTTCTATGTCTGCCCAATGCTGTATTTACATATAAAGAATATAAAACAGACCATCATAATTTTGCACTGACTGTCAAATGAAAGTTTCCAGCTTTTTGTTTTCATTTTGTTTCCTCCCATTCTATTCCTAAATAAAGTTTCCAGCTTTTTATTCTGCATTTCTGGCAATGGATCTGAGTTATTGGAATCTGTCATTGTTTTCTTTAGCTAGCAGGACTAATAGACATTACTTCATCAGGCAATATAAAATCTTAAGTTGCTGATAAAATGTTAGCCTTTTTCAATTTCTCAGATTTTACTGTTTGCTCCTAATGATTAACTGGCCAGGTTTCTTCCTTTCTTCTTTTTTCCTTTTATTTGTGGCTGAATTTTAATAGTAACTTTTCAAATATTTTCTGACACCTTTGGCCTTAGAGTTATACACTCATCTGTGCTAAACTTTTTCAGGTGTATTCACATTGACAATGTAGATCTAATTGAAGAAAGTAATGTTACCCATTAGTTTCTGGTCATGTGCTGACATAGTTCAGAATGAAATAAGTATTTTGTTTTTAAAATTTAATTGAAACTAAAATTATTGTCAAAAATATGTCTGATCTTATTTTTATTATGGTTAGTAATTAATTTAGTTTCCATATGATTCAACTAGGCTAAGAGATTAATTTTTATGCTATAAAATAATCCTAGAAAGGCAGGAATTGTTCATATATGATACTTCATGTTTTATGACAATCAGGTTTTCGTTGCTATGAAAGTGAAGCAAATCTGATCCCTTTTTAATTTCAACCACTAGATGATGTCTTAGACCACTGGAAAATAGTGTCCCAGAATACATTAGACCAATATTTATGATTGAAATTTATGAGTGACATGGCAGCTTCACCTTAAGTTTGTATAATCAGTGGAGCTTCCAGCTTGTGAATGAAATGTGTGGAAAAAATTAATTATGGAAGATTTGGAACCCTAACTAATATTTTGTTTTATTATGCTTCTACCTTCCTGAAGATAAATAAAGCTAACTCTGGCAAAAATGACGACAAAGGCAACAAGGGAAGCAGCAAAAGTGAAACTGCTGCTGAAAGTGGCAAGACAGCTGTTGTATTCTCCTTGAAAAATGAAGTTGGTGGATTGGTAAAAGCATTGAGGCTCTTTCAGGTGAATGTAAAATATCATTACATGATTTCAAAAGTGACTGTGTGCCTGGCTACAAACCTGTTATCTGCTATGAAACATTACTGAATCAATTTCTGGATTATGTGGTGAAAGAGTCAAAGGAACCAAACTTGATGAGGCTTTAATGGGGGTTTGTCTGTCAAACAATGAAATAAGCAGAATTGCATAAGCTGTGGCTTATTATTGCAGAGTTAGCTTGTTAGGAACTCTGAAGACTATTGACAGGTTAGGAGGTCAGTACTTCAAAAATGTGAGCTTCACACCTGAAAATGAAAACACAAGAGGAGCCAAACAGGGTATCTTAAGTAGCAAGAGCCTGCAGCTTGATTTGATTTGCTCAAATTTGAATGTACACATGTCCTAAGAGCATGCTTATTACAAAAAGCGTAGTAATACTAATACTCATGTATCATAAATAATAATAATAATACTCATGTAGTGTAATAATAATAATACTCATGTATCAGCACTTGGTATTCCCCTAAGTCTCATTGTTTATATGTCTTAATGTATCTTTTTGTAAATATGAGTCACTCTCCATATATATGTGTGTGTGTGTGTGTGTGTGTGTGTGTGTGTGTGTGTGTGTTTGTGTGTATAGTTGGGCTAGCTTTCCCCTTATCTTATAGAAATGCTGTAGCATCTTTCCAGGCCCAAATCTGTAGTTTGAACCTCAGGAAAGATCCCGGCTAGGGGTGAGGCTGGAAAAGCCCAGAAAAGCTGTTGTGTTCTTGCCAGCATACACCGAATGGTTTCTCTCTCCTTCAGCAAACACCCTCCCTTACAAATGCATTTTGTTTGGGAGCAGTGACTGTTGATGAGAGTTGTAAGATAAGGAGCCTAGCTCTGTGTGATGCCTTGGGCTGCTAGTGCAGTGGAAAGATAGCTGGAATTGCAGTCAGGGAATTCAGATCTGTGTTCTCCTGGCTTGGCTAAACACTAGCTGCTTCCTAGATTCAATTTCTTTATTTGTAAAATAGCAATAATAGTTCCTACCTAACAAGATTGTTGGGATGGAATGGTATGAGTGAAAGTGCTTTGTAAAGTATATAACTATGAGGCATTCTTATGATGCCTCCATGATGATCATAGCAGGGGAATGAGCAGCCTGATTTGGCAAATAATTTCTTGTTTTCTTTGACCTTGAAGAAAGGATCAGCCACCATAAACAGTGGTAATGGAAATCTGGGGAAATATTTTACAGATAATTATGTCATTCAAGGCTGTGTCCATACAGTGCCAAAGGCAGGCCAATTCAATTAGACAGCTGGGTGCAGTGAATAAATCCCTGGAGAAGGAGTTAGCAGCCCTGAGTTTTCACTCTGCTATCAGCTACTCATAGGGCCTTAGCTAAACCATTTAACCCATCTGGATCTCAGTTCCCCTAAAAATATCTATTCTGCTTCAACCAAAGGTCATTAAAAGCCCAAAGTGACACAATGTATGTGAAATCTCTTCAGCCTTAAACTTAATATTAATCTTACTATTATTATCAGCCAATTGAGAAAATATAACATTATTGTAAAGATTAAATAAAAACAGAAATAGAACATTTAGTTTCCTAGTCACAAGACCAGTTTCTTTATAGAGGAGAGGGTGCTGTTTGATTTGATACAGTTCTGGCACTGGAAACTACCTATCCTGTTCTTATGCTGAAAATTCTGAGATCATCTAGGATTGTGTCAGGAATTGTGATGATGATCAGAGTGTATCATCCGGAGTGAGAAGATGTCTGCTTGTTTGGAGGTGGGTTGGGATAGAGAGAACAGAGTCTTCAATTAAGTAAGAGGAAATAAAAAAATACATCATTGGAGAAATTCTAGTCTGATTTTTAAATATTAAATCACTGCCCTTATCTCTGAGATCCATCATAGAGTGATAGTTGCAGAAACGTGTCCTTGGTTGAAGCCAGTTTGAAGATTGCCAAAAGAGAACAATTATTAAGTGGTCCCATTGAGGGGTTATTATTATTTTTACCTTTTTTTCACCCTCCTCGCAATGGCCTGAGTAAGTTGTTTTCCTTTTGCCTTCAGAGATTCTCTCTTCACTACTTACCTTGTTCCATATGGGGAGAAAATGAAACACTAGTTTGGCTAGTGTTTCCCAAGCCTCAGTCATTTTCATACCACCTCCCCAGTTTCTGCTTGCCATTGGTACTATTTACCTATAAAAAGATTATAAAAGGTTATTTCTAAAACGTTATTTTAAAACTTTGTTTATTTTACAAGAAATCTTTATATTAGGGGTTTGAGTTTTAGTTATTTTTTTAGAAACATAAATCTGGATATTACATGATAATATAATAAATAATTTTTCCCCACATAATCACATGCCACCTGTGGGATGTGTACCACTCTCTAGGAAAGGATGATTTTCATAATTAAATACATTTTATAGGGCCATTATATATTTTAAATGCCCCTTCTGTTTTTCATGAGGCAGGACAACCTATTATAGAAGTATAAATATATAGATTTTTTTTTTATTAATAGAGATAATGGTTGGAAACATTTCCAAGTTACAGTCAAAGAACAAAGAGATTGTCTCTTCCTCCTTTGTGGGTACTTGGCACCTTGCTTAAGACATGAACAAGAAAAGCTGATGGCATTCCTTTTATTGTCCCCTGAAGGTGATTTTGAGTTGTTCATGTTTCCACAGGAAAAACGTGTCAACATGGTTCATATTGAATCCAGGAAATCTCGGCGAAGAAGTTCTGAGGTTGAAATCTTTGTGGACTGTGAGTGTGGGAAAACAGAATTCAATGAGCTCATTCAGTTGCTGAAATTTCAAACCACTATTGTGACGCTGAATCCTCCAGAGAACATTTGGACAGAGGAAGAAGGCAAGGGTGATCTTAGCTCATTGGGTAATTTTGCAATCTGACAAATATTGCAAAGGGGAAAATACAATCTGTGAGCTAATATTTTTGAACCTGCACTGTTTTCAACAGAGCTACAGGATGTGCCCTGGTTCCCTCGGAAGATCTCTGAGTTAGACAAATGCTCTCACAGAGTCCTCATGTATGGTTCTGAGCTTGATGCTGACCACCCAGTAAGTGTCCAGTAAAATCTATTCCTCACATGCTCTCTCAGCTCCACCCATGTGCCAGGTAGTGTGTCATGTTCTGTGCTGCAATGCTTTATTGTAGAACAATTTATTATTTATTCCCCATAACTGAGAGCAGACTTCCAAATGATAAAGCTTCTCTGGACACGTGTTGACTAGAAGCAGGTCAGAAGGATGGCATTTTCACATAGCATTTATTTTTGAAAGGGTTGGATAGAGGAGGAGGCTCTAGACCTTGGAGTATATTTCTGTGGAATTAGACAGCCTGAAATATACTTGCAGATGGTGACCCTTGGAAAAACGATGAACTGAAATTGATCACGCCTCTGGGAAACTAGGGAGGACTAGGTATTATGGGGCTCAGTAAGAGAATAAAATTCTTCTTGCTATTTTCTTTGACTGGAGGTAGTTAGGAGTAGAGTAATGTAGTTGACTTCAGTCTCAATGGAAAGGCAGAGAGCTTTAGAATAAAGGCTATGATGGAAGACATATCTCTTCCCACACCTACCCTGAATCTATCTACCATCATTCTTTCCTCTACTCCAATAAAAATGACCATGCTTAAAGAAATATGATACTTGGGTAAGCATTTCCCATTATTCTCCCCTTCCCCCCTTACATCAGTTTTTATTTAACACAAGAGACCTGAAACTTCTTTATGGCCAGAGTGAAGTACAGTTAATAGTCTGGGGAAGTAAGCTATGCACCCATTCATTATAGGCATTTTTTCCCACCTCCGGTGCCCCGTGGCTAAAAATGGGCAGATAAAAGAGTAAAACTCAAGCAGATCACTAATGCTTACAGGAAGCCTCTGTGGTCTGCAGGTAATAGTTTACAGATATTCCTTGTGTTTAAACTGAGGAAATCTTGGGGTTTGACAATGTGGCTATACTCTGTGCAGTGGCTCTCTAAGTGCGACCCCAACATCAGCAGTGTTGGTATTACCTGGGAACTTGTTTTAACAAGTCCACACTTAAGTTTGAGAACCCATGTTTTAAAGGAAACGATGACAACTTTAACACTAGGGAAATTTTCAACTAAACCAGTCATTTGACATAATATACCAACTCAGACCAATTCAAGTATACACCACTCAAACAAATGGTCAAACAGACCTAACTCAATTGCATTATTTTGAAAAGCCTAAGTTCTATCAAAGAAAACAGTGAGTTATATTTGCTAGCATAGTCTAAAATTTCAGAATATTTTCCAGTTACTCACATTTAAGGCTCTGAACATTAGAAAAACATTGAAAAATGGCTTTAAGGATCACCCATTGTCCTATTTCCCCTCTCCCAACATCCAGAAGGCATAAGAATTAGCACAGAAGCCTGATTCAGGAGCTAAGCTATACCCAGACTGCACAGATAACAGCTGTTAACTTGCAGGATGACCTTGGCCAAGTCCCTTTTCTTCTGCACCTCAACTCCTTTTTGTAAAAAGTGGAAATAAAATTGTTATTGACCTCAAAGGAGTGTTTGAAAAGCCTAGTTAATAAAACAACTGGAAAGCATTTGGCAAGAGTAAATGCTTAATTCCAGAAAAGGAAATGCTGTATTAAATCACCCAGATCAGTGCCCGGACAGTAAAGGGTTTTTTGGTAACCTCCTATTTCCAAATGCTCCCCTTCATCTAGTTTGAAAGTTACTCAACCTGGAGAGAGGAGTTCAGCCATTTTAATGGAACAACCACAGGAACCACTGACCTTGCTGAGAAAAAATTTATTTCAATACCCAGCATAAATTTTCCTGTGCTTAATTTTATTCCATTACTCCTAATTATATCCACCTTATGAAACCTTCTCTTATTTTCTGTGCAGCCACTTGAAATAATTGCAAGCACTTAGCAATCCCCTCTCTTGTCATTTTTTAAACTACATATATTTCTTTCATAAGCACACCAAATGTTCATTATGCAGGATTTCATGTTGGCAAATTGGTGTTTTTGTAAGTTATTTGATGAGGATGGAAAAGTTGTCTAAGTACTTTTTATGCCTGGGAGTAATCCCAGTCCTGAGACAAACACAGGGACCCTTGTGATAGGATACTTCAGAAGGGGCTTGGAATATAAGAGTAATGTTGCTGAGGCTCCCTAGAAAGGGCTAAATATCCAGGTTAGTGCCTCTCAAATTTTAAGAAACAAATCACCTTCAAGGTCTTTTTAAAATGCAGATAATAATTCTGTCAGGCTTGGGGTTCTGTATTTCTGGTGAGCTTCTAGACAAGACTTGTACCAGAGGGTCTGGGGACCACACTTTGAGGAGCCAGCATCTACACTTGGAAGGTCTTTTGGAGTGGGGTTCAACATTCACGTGTAAGGGGTTTGGTAAAAATATAGTATCTTGATGCTCATCTGAAGTCTACTGAGTCAGAACTTTCAGGGATGGCCCAGGAATCTGCATTTAAAAGTGTCTGCAGGGGGTTTTGATGAGATCTAAAGCTTGAGAACTAATGTCTTAATGTTCTAGCTCAGTGATTCTCAGCCCTAGCTTTCCATTCAAATCATGTGTGAAGAATTAAAAAATACTGATGCCAGGGCCTAGCTTTCCATTCAAATCACATGTGGAGGCTAAAAAAATACTGATGCTGGGAATGTGGCCAGGTTTGATGTATTATTTAAAACTCCCAGGTGATTCTAATATTCCACCAGGGTTGACCTATTTGGGATAGCTACTTGAGTGTCAATGTAAATTTAGCTGAGCACTTCAGGGTTCAGGCTGGGTCTTCAATTTCCTTTGATTTAAATTGAGAGAGGGAGGGCGGGTACTCTCTGGGTGGTAGGGTTGCCAGATTTAGCAAATAAATATCTAGCATGCCCAGTTAAATTTGAGTTTCAGAGAAATAAGGAGTAATTTTGTAGTATAAGTATGTCCCATGCAATACTTGGGACACATTTATACTAAAAAAATTATTTGTTGTTTATCTGAAATTCAAATTTAACAGGGTGTCCTGTATTTTATCCATAACCCTATCCCTGGCTTCGGGTTCAGAGTGGATGACCAAGGAATGCTGTTTCTCTGTCACTGCTAGCACAGCTAGCGTCCCCATTTTACTTTGCCAGTCCATGGTTCAATCCAGGAAGCTCTGGATCGCCTACAACATTTGCGTAATCACTGCCACACTAAGCTAATGAAGCATGATGAGTAAATCACTCTCTTGCGTCCTTGGAAAAGGTGCAGGTGTTTGCCGAAGAGAAGCAGTTGAGATTCTTCAGGAGGCCCAGCAGATTATGATGCCGTTACCATGGTGTCCAGTCTGGCAGGAACGGGGGAACAGATGCTGTTTTTTTCACAGGATGCTTTTCCTTTTGTCATGGCCTGTTTTCTTTTTGAATGATAAAGGTGCTTGGAATTCTTTGGTTTTACCATGTCAAGTAGCCTGGTTTTCCTAGTGAGTGTTGAAACAAGTACTTTCTAGCATGACCACATCTACCATCTACAGCAGGAGACCTTTTTAAAGGGCACAGATCTATTTGTGAACGTGGTAACTATTTATTATTATTATTATTATTATTATTATTTTTTACCAAATGCCCAGACTTCAGGGACAGTAGTAACTATTTTATAAAATATTTTATATAGACATTTTAGGACTTCACCAGCTGCCTGTGAACCCCAGTTAAAAAACCCCCAATTCACAGTAAAAAATAATTGCTAGTTTCTTGGATGGAGGATATTTCATTTCTACATGGAGTTAAGGTGGTCTTGGGGCATTTTCTCTCTCCTCTCCTTAGTAACCCTCTTGTCATTCCTGAAAGAAATGTTGTTGGCAATGGAAGTTCTTCATTTCTGTCCTGCAGACAGCCCTGTGATTTCTAGCCTCGAGGCCAGTTCTCTTCAGCAGGACAAGAGAGTGGGGCGATTTGCTAATGAGTTTGAGATTCCTCTTGAGCAACCCATCTTGCAGAACTGTCTTAGGTACAGCAGAGGTAGTCTAGGCCTTTGTGGGCCTCACCCTGTTCTTTCACTCTCCAAAGCCATGATCCCAGTGGCTTGTCTCCTTGCTTGTCCTCCATTTGTAGTAAGACATTGTGTCCTGGTTATCCTTCTGGGTTGCAGGGCTGTAGAGGTAGACGTTAAATTGGAACAATTGCTTCTGGGCTTCCAACAGCTGGAAGAAACATCCCTGGGAAGAACTGATTGTCTCAAAGTGTTTAAAGGAAAGGAAAATGTCTAGTCTGTTGACAAGAGGAGAGATTTTTGAGTAAACCAAGAAGTCCTCTTGGGAGGATTTCACTTGACTGAAAAATGACAGACATAATGTTTAATTTCCCAAGTGGTCGATGATGGATAAAAATCTTGAAGTTGGCTAAGACTAACTAGAATTATAAGAAGTCAGAGTGGAGTGGTAGGCTGCTATCCTGTGCATGAATTCCCTAAAATTGATTTTGCATTGTGTGGCTCTAGTCATAAAATACAGCAAAACCTCTTTAATTTGTACCAATTTGGGAATGTGTTGATTATTCAAAATGTTAGAATTTATAATAAATGTTACATTTATTCGTTATTCATACAAAGCAATTAAAATTAGGTCAACTTACTGAATAATCATGTTAAAGGGATCTGTTTTAATGAATAGGATAGGATTAATTTGTGATTAAGATCAATTACATGCAAATGATATTTGAAAACCTAAAGGTATTATTCACAATATCAATATGCTCAACTAAGTCATTCTGCTTACTTAGTGGAAAGGTAAACTTCAGCCTTAATTGCCACACATCCTAAATTAGTACAGCCCCAATTTAATGAGGTTTTACTATAAGCACAATGTGTTTCTGTCTGTGTCATCAAGATGGTCATCCTAGGATAAGATTTACATATGAATTGAACACTCAATAAACACGACAGTGATTTTCTTTTAGGCCTTCTGCAGCTAATTTTCAGTACTTTGTAAAATAACTTAATCTCTTGTGTTTAAGGGATTTAAGGACGATGTCTATCGCCAGAGAAGAAAGTATTTTGTGGATGTGGCCATGGGTTATAAATAGTAAGTACCTGTATAACTCTTTCTTGTCACTGGCTAGTTAGGAAAAACGCACGCTGTGTTAAACAAACCTGTCATCTCTCCACGTTAACTTTTGCAGAAGGCATGCGTGAACCATTTTAAACACTCACCAACTCTGTAGGCTTTAAATGCCAACACTGAGGTTTGACATCTGGGTATAACTGTAAAATAATGAGACCCACGGGCCACACGCCAAGTGCCACATTTACACCATTGTGTTCCCAATTCCACCAAGGCAAAGAACCATTTCTGTGCACTCTGCAGGTCTCAGGAACTGTGTTTTAATTTTAATTTTACTTTAGCCTTGACTTTTCAGTAACCTCCTTCAATCTCCTGCTTCTCCAGCGAAAGTAGAGGATTCAGCAAGAATGATGAAAGGGCTCATTTAAGGAGCTGTAATAGAAAAGACATGTGCTTGCTTTACATGGAGAGGAAAACTTCCTGTAAACTGCAGGGGATATGAAGAAGTTTCACACCCGTTCCCAGGATTGGGATGGAAAAGAAGAACCTCACTTTTGGGAGTGAGGACTGTGCATGATGCTAAGTGGCAGTGACAGGATGGGCTTGTGATTGGCAATGATGTTGTGTGTTGACTGCAGGCCACGTTTAGAATAATGCAGTGGTGGTTAGGCCTCGGTTCTACTCACGCTAGTATGACTCATAGATCATCACAATGCTCTCTTTCCTCTGGCTGGTATGTGATCAGCTACAGGAAACTTGTCATAGAACAAAATGTAAATCCATACCCCTACTAAGGGAAAGATTCGTCCTACCCCAATTAAGAGTAGGTGTGAAACTTGACTGTCCTGAGAGGCAAATTTGTCATTGGTGAAGGTTAGGACATTATGTATGTTATAGAGGGTCTCAGTGTGGGCTTTGTTTATAACAAAGAATTCGACACACAGGTGCTTAAGACAAGTGAGAAGATTCTTCATCTCACTTCCCATTGGGCATCCCTAGCTTCCTTTGATGCTTAGGTGCTCTTCATTTCATCCTCTCAGGTCCCAGGCATCCTTCATCCCTTCTCCACCACATTTAGGAAAACCATGTTCTTAAAAACCGGGACTACATGGCACATGCCCTTTCACGTGTGTCTATTTTCATCTCCTCTGTTCTAAGCAGCTTCTTTCCCCGCTCTACTGTGACTTAGGATAATTCGCAATATCAGCATGCACTTGTTCTAGCCCAAGCCCAACCTCAGGCCCCCTTCTTACCCTTGGCATCACCACCCACTAGCCCCTTCTCCCAGTGTTTCCTGATTAAATTGCCAAGAGAGGACTCAAATGGGCTGAGCTCATGTTTTTCACCCAGGCCTGATAATGGTTGTGAGCCTTACAATTAGCTCCCCCTGGTTCACAGGCTCCTTCTATGGAATCAGGTCATGACTGTAAAGGTGGATCCTTAGAGGGGGTGTGGGCAGGACAGTTCTTTGTGGCATGACCTGCCAGAACATGGTAGAAGCTCAGTGCCTGGGAGAGCCTTATCCTTTAGATAAAGTAGATAGCTTTGTCACTCAGGCTGCCTCTTGAGTAGCTGGGACTACAGGTATGTGCCATCGTGCCCAGCACTTTTTTTTTTCTTTTTTTTGAGATGTGGTCTCGCTTTGTCGCCCAGGCTGGAGTGCAGTGGTGCAATCTCGGCTAACTGCAACCTCCACCTCCTGGGTTCAAGGGATTCTCCTGCCTCAGTCTCCTGAGTAGCTGGGACTATAGGTGCACACCACCACAGCTGGCTGATTTTTTTTTTTTTTTTTTAAAGACAGAGTCTCGCTCTGTCTCCAGGCTGAAGTGCGTTGGTGTGATCTTGGCTCACTGCAACCTCCGCCTCCTAGGTTCAGGAGATTCTCCTGCCTGAACCTCCCCAGTAGCTGGGATTACAGATGCATGCCCCCACACCCAGCTAATTTTTGTATTTTTAGTAGAGACAGGGTTTCATCATGTTGGCCAGGATGATCTTGATCTCTTGACCTCGTGATCTGCCTGCCTCAGCCTTCCAAAGTGCTGGGATTACAGGTGTGAGCCACCATGCCCAGCCTGCCCAGCTAATTTTTTGAATTTACTTTATGTATTTTTGACAGGGTCTTGCTGTGTTGCCCAGACTAGTCTCAAACTCCTGGGCTCAAGTGATCCTCCTGCCTTGGCCTCCCAAACCGTTGGGGTTATAGGTGTGAGCCACTGTGCTTGGCCAGAAAATGCATTTTATATGTAAATGTTCTATGTTTTATATATGTGTGTGTGTGCATGTGTGTGTGTATATGAAATGACATGATTTTGACATAGGATTTTGTTAGCATAATGACTAAAGGACTAGCTCAAGTTTTGCTTATTTCTTCTTGATAGAATTCGAAAGCTGGACAAAGGCAAGCTGATGTTGTGGTGACACAAGCAGAATATGAGTCATTGAGTTTCAAGGAGCATTGATAATAAGGAGTCATTTGGTTTTATAGGAAAGATATTTATACGGAGAGAACAGAAAATGGGCATATAGTCAAAATGATGAGAGTGAAGTTCTCAAAGTGTTAACAAGAGTTTGTGTTTGCCACCTTTGCATAGCTAAAGAGTAAAATGAAGCTGTGATATCTGTTGAGAAAAAAAGTAGAAATTGGAGAAACTGGTGGACATTTATACAAAAGAGGGCTGGATGGAGCTGGTGCATTCCAGGATCTGGTCCCAGTTTGGAGGGCTGGGGAGTGCTAAGGTTCAAGGGGCTTAGCTCTTAGTAATTGACAGTTCAGAATGCCAAGATAGGCAGAAATGGCAAATTTATCATCTTATAGTGGGAAACAACCCTCACAGGACTCACAAAATCATCCCTATAATCATGATAGCAGAGGAAGCCAGATTATAACCTTACTTGGGGATGCAGAGTCGAAGCAAAAGGTGTTTACCTAACAGAGTTGAGAATCCAGGGCATGATAGCCCTCTCCCCTGGATGGTGCTAAGCCCAGACTGACTAGGCAGGATAACGGCATGCTAAAAAACTGCTGTATTAGACTCAGACTGTCTGGGTTTGTGTGCATTCCTCTGCGTCCGACCTGGGTGTGCAACCTAATTGTGCCATGACCTCTGCGTCTGAGAAGTGTGTCCAACAATAGGACCCATTTCCTAGGGTTGTAGTAAGGGCTGAAAAAGAGAATATATGTGCTGCACCTAACACGGAGCCAATGTGTTCTTCAAAATAAAGAACATATGACCGAGGATTATAAATGTCACTTGTATTATTAGGTTTAATACATCTCCCCTGACCTTTTCCACAGGCTGTCTTTCATTTCCAGTTGACCTACTGTTTTCTTCTTTAGTGATGTTAATATATTGTTTATGCTGCCACTTAACCAAATAATGTAGCTCAAAACGTTCTTGGAAGAAACTGTTTAGTTTTCCATTGAAACGCTGTTGCATATACAGAAGCGTTTTGTGTTGACCCACATTCCTCTTTATAAAGAGATTTCATAAAAAGCAGTCATATTCCTCCTCATCCCCTCCCCCCAACTTTTTTTTGCACATAGGAAGCTGCCAAAATACTAATAACAGATTGCCAGTACTTCTTGTGAGTGGATGGACAAGGGAAGGTGCCTACCTAAGGCAGTGAAATCAGGGAAGCACAAACCCAGGACTTGTGGGAAGCAGAGCCAAGGATCATTTCTTAATGCCCCTCTTGCTGTCATTGTTAAGGTTTCTCTGAGTATGAGTTTGAGGATGGGTAAGAAAGAGCCAGTCCTCTGTGTCACTTTTAAGCTCAGGTGCCTGCTACGATCCTGGGGTGGGGGGCGCAGACACTAACAAATTCCAAACGAACCTCGGCCATTGTCTCCAGGCTGCCATGTAGCAAGTAAGGTTTCCCTTCAGTTCATAGGAAACAGAGATGCAGTTTCTAATTGAAATAAGTATATAAAGAAGAATGATGTGCATACCATAATTGCTTAAAATAACTTCACTTAAGTGTGCAGTAACCCAATTTTCCGAACTGACATTTAGAATCACTTTGTCCAAGGAATAGATCATTTGAGACTGGGGTAGTTTCGAAAAATCTAGCATATGTGGTCCTTGCAAATATAGTTTGGTGATAAAATTAGGGGCCATTGTGACGGGGGAGAACAATTCAATTCCCTGTTGATAGTTAAGACTTTCTGGACAATGAGAAGAAGTCAAACATATGGTCAGAAATGCATAGAAAGATGGAGTATGGATATTTTGGGGTTGTAATAGAGGTTGGCAGAATGTAGTCTGAGGTGTCTAAAGGAAAGGAAAAGGAAAAGAAATGCAATACAGAATAACATATATATTGAAACCACAGCCAAGAAGCTCTCTGGGGGATTCGTGTTGAATACTATATTTTCTGTGATCGTCTTGAAAGGATAAAGCAGGGGGGAAGAATAAACACAAGCAGAGAAAAATGAAAAAATTCCACTCTATGATGAAAAAACAGCAGGCTCAAAGTCTGTATTACCATGAACCCGAAAGAGGAGAGGGAGCGGGAAAGTGCCGGCATGCTGCGAACTGTCAATAGATGCCACTCTGGCGAGCTTCTGATTGACAGTGCTGCCGAGAAGCATGATTGATTACCCAGAGGCCCACAGCTGCCTGCAGACATGAGTGTGGGACAGCCTAATTGCCTCACCAATAATAGCACAGGAAATATTTGTTAGTGCAAATATCATTCTTCATAGAAGATTTGAGAATGAACGCCCTGGATCGAGAGGACACTGTTTCTAAAATCATCTGTGAGAGAATGTCCAACAGGCAGATCACGCCTCTCCTCCCGTGCCCAAATAAAATAAATTCTAGTATAAACAGGAAAAAAGTACCCCATGATTAGATAATGTGATGTGCATATAGACTTGCAGTTCAGAGGAAATGGAAGTGCGTGGGGGGCAGATGGCATGTGGAGGAAGAGGAAATTATGACTGCGATGTTGTAGCTGTGAGGTTTGTCTGACACTATTCAGCTTTTTGTCTTTGGTGCCTTCATATTTTAATCTTGGCATTAACTTTGCTGCATTTCTGTGAATTTCACAATTACTATATTGTTGGGGGAACAATCAGTAGTACATTTTTTTCAATTGACTAGAAATAAACACATTTTTCTTTTGGGGGCTGTTATAATAATTATTCCTCAACAATATGCATGCATATTTAATTTAATTATATTTTTGGTGGGGATGGTGGTAGTTATTTCAATCCATCTTATTCTCTTGGAAAGAGGCCCCAAGCTCTGACTTTAATTATGCCACTCTTGTTTGCTTAAATTGATTTTGAATATTATTGTGATTGTGTTTTATTATGAATGTACTTATTCCGGGTTGAAATTAAGGCAGCACATGAACCTCATGCTCTTCTCATGGGGCTGCCTTCTCTTTGATTTATTTATTTTTATCCATGGAATCTGAAATGTAAATAGGTAAATTACAAATGTCAATTGGCAAGGTAAACAAGAGTTTCAACATGTCAGAATTTCCAACTCTAACCTAAATTAGAGTTGGAAAATTCCCTAATTTGCCCAGAGAACTCATTCGATTTCAAAGTCAGGGATCCACGTCATCCCTTAACATTGCTCAGCCTCAATTTTTCTCCTCTGTAAAATGGAGATAAAAATATCTCTTTTGCCTCTC
>NW_016107744.1:877495-879233 GCF_001604975.1 Cebus imitator
TTTTTTTAAGGATTAAATGAAGTAAGTGGGGCATTGCTACACAATGTACTTTATTATTCTTATTAAAACAAGAATCAGGGAATCTAGACCAAAGGCATGGGGTTTACTCAGACCCCTGAAAACATAGAGGCCTTGGCTGCTTTTCCTGCTTTTCTTTAGATCTTAGAGGCAGGGTGTGAAGTTGTTAAGTGTCAGATAGTTGGAGCTGCACTGCCTGGAGTGAATCCCAGCTTTACCACTGACTGAGTGACCTGCGTAAATTGTTTAAGTCTTTTGTACCTCAGTTTCCTTATCTGTAAAATGGAGATAACTCTAGTACTACTTTATAGGATTGTTATGGGGTTTGCATCAGCTAATGTAGTAGCAACACTTACAACACTGCCATGTACTATATAAATATTTGTTGATATTGTTATTTTTCTCACTTCAAATGATCTCTTCTTTTTGTCAGCCCTCATGCTCCAAATCATTTTATTACCTTTTGCTTGCCAGTCTTCTCCACTCCCCTTGGCCAAGGCTTTTTAAAAATCCTGACTTCTGTCTGATTTTTACACTATATTAGTTATTGCTACATAAAAAATAATCCCCAAATTCAGCACCTTAAAACAACAAACACTTATTATCTCAAACAGTTTCTGAGTGTCAAGAATTAGGGAACAGCCTGGCTGGAGGGTTCTAGATTAGGGTCTCTCATAAAACAAACTGTTGGCCAGAGAAACAGTCATCCAAAGGCTTGACTGGGGCTGGAGGACCTGCTTCCAATATGGTTCCTCACAGGGCTGTTTGCAGGAGGCCTCAGCAACATGGCCTCTCTACCAGACAGCCTGAGTATCTTCAAGATACTGTATCTGGCTTCTCCCAGATTGTATCTGCTCTCCCTCTTGGATTACTTGGGAGAAGTGATCCAAGAGGGAGAGCAAGGCAGAATCTATAATGTCTTTATAACCTAGCATTGGAAGTGACACACCATCACTCTTGCTGTACCCATTGGTTTCACAGACCAAGTATGACACAGTGTGGGAAGTGATTACACATGGGCATGAATACCAGGAGGCAGAATTCAATGGGGACCATCTTGGAGGTAGGGTACCACATTCATTTAACTTGTTCCATTTCCTTTCTTCCTCCCTCCCTCCCTTCCTTCCTTTTTTTGAAGCAAGGTCTCACTCTGTTGGCTGAGCTGGAGTGCAGTGATGTGATTTTAGCTCCCTGCAACCTCTACCTCCCTGGCTCAGGTGATCCTCCTGCCTCAGCCCCCTGAATAGCTGGGACCACAGGTGTGCATCACCATGCCTGGCTAATTTTTATATCTTTTGTAGAGATGGGGTTTCCAGGATGGTCTCAGACTCTGGGGCCCAAGCAATCTGTCTGCCTTGGCCTCCCAAAGTGCTAGGATTACAGGCGTGAGCCACTGTGCCTAGCCCCATTTCATTTCCTTAATGACACATTTTAACTGCTCTCCCACAGTGGGTGCTAACATGCTATCTGCACAACCAATCCCTACGAAAGAAGAGGTAGTATGGTATAGCAGAACATGTGGCAGAATGTATAGGCTTTGGAGCTAGAGAGAACTCAGTTTGAATTCCCACTCTACCACTTACAAGCTCTATGGTCATGGGCAGTGAACTAGTTTCTCTAATTCTCATTCTCAAGCCCTCATCTTTTTTTTCTTTTTGAGACAGAGGATGGAGTCTCATTCTATCACCAGGCTGGAGTACAATGGCACAATCTCAGCTCA
>NW_016107744.1:879663-922303 GCF_001604975.1 Cebus imitator
TTTTTGTGAGACAGAGTCTTACTCTGTCACCCAGGCTGGAGTGCAGTGGTATGATCATGGGTCATTGCAGCCTCCACCTCCCAGGCTAAAGTGATCTTCCCACCTCAGCCTCTTGAGTTGCTTGGACTACAGGTGTGTGCCACCATATCTGGCTAATTTTTCATATTTTGTAGAGACGGGGGAATCTCATTATGTTGTTCAGGCTGGTCTTGAACATTGGCCTCAAGTGTTCCTCTTGCCTCAGCCTCCCAAAGTGCTGGGATTACAGGCGTAAGCCACCGCATCTGACTCTAAAGGATCTTAAGGAGTAATTTAATTAAGAAATTTTAGGCTCCATGGTGGGCTGGGTTAAAGAAACTTTAAAAAATAGCTGTGTGTTTGTGTGTGTGTGTATGAGGGGGACCTTTCACCTTCATATAAACCATGCACATAGTTCGCTTCTTTAATCTGAAAAATTACCCCCTTTAAGGCCTTCACAGGTCAATGTGTCTTAGCCAGAATAAGGTTGAGGGATAAGCTCACAACAGGGCTATGCTGGACTCATTCCTGAATGGCTCATGGTGGTGAAAATGTTCATTATGTTGACCTCTCAGCTAACATTTTCAGATTTTATTAGGTTCCTTTTCTTAAATTCCTGCACTGTGTAAAACGTGCCGCTTGACGTTCTGTCATTTAACCACACAACAAGCCTTTGAGGTAGGTGCATTATTGTACACACTTTGAAGATAGGAAACTGAGCTTTGGAGACATTAAGAAACTTACTAAAGTTGACACAGCTGATTGTGTCACTTGCATAAAACACCAGGTGTAGATGCTTCAAATTCTTCTGAAATGGAGCAGTAAATTGAAGAGTAGAACTGAAGCCAATATTTATAGTACTAGGGTCCTTTCCTGGATGACCAGAATAGTTTCTGAGTAAGGTCACTTTTAGCTGTTTCAAGAATGCCTCTCTTGTAGAATCTAAATGTCTGCTCAGTATTCCCCACCCTTTTCTTTTTTGTTTCCTGAAGTGGCCTCAGCAACTTCCACTTGACATAGGTGGTTTCATACACAATTTGGAAATAACATCGACAGAACTAAGTGACTTGGGATTTGTAAAAGTTATTCTCTTGACAGAATGCTCAGCATATTTGAAAAGCACAGCCCTGGCAAGTATTTAATACACTTAGAACTCTATGGAGTCAGAACTCAAACCAGCCCTGTGACACTGCAAGGCTATGTTGTTTCTTGCAGGTTGCTGGCAACATCTGCCAGGGTCTGACATGACGGAACCATGTCCCCATTCTGTGTAATAATTTTTCCCACTCTCCCAGGCCCCATGCTCTCCTCCTCCTCCTACCCAAAGCCTGACCCTCATGAGATACAGAATAAATGGAAATAAACACAGCTGGGCTGAAGCTTGAAAATCAATTGCCAGGGATGTATCACTCTAGTTTTTAGTGGTTGCTAGCCTATTTATTTCTTGATTTTTTGATTTATAAAATTGTACCCTTTGTGATTCATTTGCTCTGAGTGTAAGTACATAGCTAAACAGAGACCCTAAAACAAAACAGCTCCAAAAGAGGACTAGCATATTTGAAAAGTGCAATCACCAGCTCAGCAGGCACATTCAATTTGGGTGAGCTTGTGAATATTCTACTGAGCTCCATCAGAGAGGCAGAGAATTTTCTCCTTTTACATGGAGTGGTGTTGATTCTAACCTTCTATTCTCATCAAAGCAGAGAAGGGCACTTTTTTACCCTCCTCTTCCTGCTTATTCCATCAAATACTACATGATGTCAAAACAAAGCCCTCTGGGACTGAGATTTGGTAGTATGCCGTTCATTTTAAGATATTTGAGTAGATACATAAATATGGAATGGATGTGCCTTGGAATGAACATGTAGGATTTCCAAGCCGGCATCTCACTTCTTAGGAGGTCTTCTCAGTTTCCTCTTTCCCTAGATGACTCAGCAGGAGTCAGCCACAGGTCTGCAAAGAAAAGGAAGGAGACAGATGATCAAAGACTAATAAGGGTAGACTGCAGACTTGGAGGAGAGCTGTTTTGCTGCTCTCACTTCCTAGTGCTCAGTACTGTGCATGTTGGGGTTTCTCCCGCTTGCAGGTAGCTGTGACAATTTTGCTTTGTGTTTGAGCTAGGGGATTACTGATGCTGAGTTTTTCCTAAGAGGCATTTGCAATTATGGCAACTTGCAGAAAAATAACTGGGGTGACTCTACCTCTCCACCTTTCCAGAAATTTCAGTTGACCTTAGCATTTCTCATTTCATGCGAGAAGAAGCCTGATTTATGGATCCTGCTTGGTTTCAGAATGTAGCTTAAAGGAATACGTTACTAACAGGAGTTGTGAGTGCCACATTACCTATTTTCACATAGGCGAATCTTAATTGGAAACATAACACGTAGAAGGTAGAGGAAGGATGGAAGGGAAGGTTATGCTTTCTTAACAGGGAAAAAGCTTAACTGGGGGGTTGCAAGTTTTTCTTTTTAATGATGGTTTTCCCATCAATTTCATTGGCAGATGGTCACCTTGATGAATTGTAGGCTCTACTGTGATGTGAAACTAAGCTTTAATTTTTTCCCTTTCTCTGCCCTTTTGAGAAGAGGTACCTTAGAAGGCAAATATATTTTCTCCCTGACTGAGCTAATTTTACCCCATTCCATTATCTTCCATTGATTTGCTTTCCCAGGTTTTGAATGAAGCTGAGATATATGTGGCTGTTTGGGTACTTTGTGACTCCTGCATAAACACCAGTTGTTGATGCTTTAATTTCTCTGAAATGAAGCGGTAAATTGAAAAGTAGAACAAAACCAAATATTTGTAGTACTGGGGTCATTTCCCAGATGAGTAGGATGGTTTCTGAGGAAGGTCATATTAGGGAGTTTTGAGTGCTTCCCTTGTGGAATCCAAATATCTTTCTCTACCCAAGAGTCTGCATCTTTTCTTTTTTTTTAAAAAATCTGCTTATCAACTTCCATTTGGCATAGGTGATGTTACACAGGATGAAAACAAGACCAACAGAATTAAGTGACTTGGGTTTTTAAAAAGTTATCCTTCTCTTTATAGAAGTCTCAGTTGAAATGCACAGTTCTTATACGTATTTAAAAGACTTTAGGCTTTATGGGAGAATCATTTTCATGCCAAATATTTCTCTCTACATGTAGCGCAGCTCAATGGCTGAAAAAAAGGGAGCTTGAGAATTGCAAAGAAAGACAAAGGGGAAAATTGATTTGGAAAATTTTTCTCTCCTTTTTGCTTTTTGGGCTTGGTGGGTTTTTTAGATGTGCATGAATGCCTCAGTAGGATATTGTCTGATTATAGCATGGCTCCCACAGCAGTGAAAAACATTAACACAGTATGATCCTGTATCACTTACTGACAAGGACAACAGTTGCACCAAATTTTAATGTGTTTCACAGGGAAAGGGGTAGGAGTATTTTTACTTTAAAATGATTTTCATGAACATGAAGGATTCAAATTACTTCCACAAGTCCTGCCTGAGAGGTGGTGGATTTATATGGAACAGTGCTGTTTTGTCATCTCCAGACCTATTCCCAATCCTGCAGGGAAGTGATGAAATGTTATTCATTCTTATGCACCTGGAGGAAGAGAATCAACTATATTGAGTACCTATTAGGCACTAGGCACTGGCCAGGATTTTTTACAGATGACCTCTCCTTTGATCCTCACGATGCGAGAAGTCTTATTTCCCTGTTTCGAATGAGGAAACAGAGGCCAAACCTTGATGCCGGGGACATACTGGGTACTCAGTACCTTGTACTGTGGTGTATTGGTCAAGAGTGGGGACTCTAGAGGTAGTCTTCTTACATATGAGTCCCCACTATTCTACTTACTAGCTGTTTGATCTTGGACAGATTATTACATTTGTAAGGAACAGTTTCCTCAACAGTAAAGTGAGGCCATGAATAGTCATTTAGTCACTCTGTAAGATAAGCATTATATGACATAATCCATGTGGTGAACTATTATAGTATTGTTATTGTCACAGTAAAATGGGTGGGTAAATGAATGAACACGATTATTAATTTGTACAGGGCCATGAGCTGTAGGATAACTATGCTTCTTCATCTACCGCTCTGCAAAAGATCAGGGCCTAGTAGCTAGCAGTGCTCTGTTTCTTTGAAACGAGGTATAAGATGTATCTGATTAAATTTGCAGCTCTTAGAGACTCTACCTGTGACTCTTCATTCTGATGGCCCAAGACTGTTAGTTGCTATTGGTGACTAGGAATTTTATCTCTTTTCCACATCAAGTTCTTTGAGCTCAAGCTCCTTGTGTATGGTGAGCATGCTCACGTTGATGGATGTTAGATCCATTGTTGTTGCTGTTGATATTTAATTTCATGACAGTTTTTGCAGATGAAAATCACTTCTCTAGGATATGAAGAAGGCTTTCTGCAAGGTGAGAAAATGGTGGGAAGCCCTATCCTGTGGCGCACAGGACAAATAAAAACAAATAATTTCTATGAGTTAAATCTTTGTTCTCCCTGAGGCTCCCTAGGTGCAGTAGTTTATTTTCATTACGTCTCTTGTAAAGGCAGCACCAATATTAACAACGTGAACAAAACAAACTAACATTTTTGTTTGCTCCCATCTGTAAGTTCCTTAGGGCCCGTAGACTCATTTACGAAAATTCATGTGTGCAAAACTCATTTGCAAAAGCAAATAAAATATGTGATCACAAATGCTCTTTACCTGACTGGCCTAGGGGACTAGCTGAAAGTGCATTTGTGGCTTTGTGTTTACTCTCTGGCGTGGCTTAGCAGTCATGGGGCTCCTAATCTCCTCTGCAACTAAGTCTCCATCAAGTCACGTATGTCAGATGACTTGAATGTTTTGAAATTTAGGCATAACTTAGAGGGTTGTTAAGTTACAGTACTGATTTGTGAGTTTCTGTTTGTAAAAAATATTATTAAATCATTGCGCTCTGTAGCTTTGAAAATGTTTTTAAAGCTCATTCATTACAATGTCCAGCCAAGGAATCATCTCTGTACTTAGTTAAGTTTGGACTTTTCTGTCCCTTTGAGTTTACATATGCTGCTTTCTTTCCTGGTGAAAATTTTGGCTACAAGCTTGACTGAGTGATGATGTCTAGACAAGGGTCAGGAAACCTGAATTGAGAAAATTAGAAAAAAGAAACCCTTATGTGTAAAGTAAATAGTGCATAGGAATAATTGGAAGCTACCAGAGTTTATTAAAATCCTGAATCTTTGCTTTTTCCATAGCAATTGAAATATATGAGGCAAAACAAATACATATCTGCCAGACTCTCTGATGCATAACTACTTTTTTCCCTACATTTAAACTTGTGTTTTGCTTTAGGCTGATTGATTGATTTACTCACTGAACAAATATTACTATTTTATTTTGTTTTTGTTTTTGAGACACAGTCTCTGTTGCCCAGGCTGAGGTGCAGTGGTGCAAACTCAAGCTCACTGCAACCTCCACCTCCTATGTTCAAGCGATTCTCCTGCCTCAGCCTCCCCAGTAGCTGGAATTACAGGCACACGCCATCATTGCCTGGCCAATTTTTGTTTTTTTAGTAGAGACGGGGTTTGACCATGTTGGCCAGGCTCGTCTTGAACCCCTGACCTGAAGTGGTCCACCCACCTCGGCCTCCCAGAGTGCCGGGATTACAGGTGTGAGCCATCATGCCTGGCCAACAAATATTATTTGTTGAATACCTCTACATTCCAGCCTCTACCCTGAGTAGCAGGGATATAAAAATGAATGAAGCAACAAAAAAACCCTGCCTTCAAGAAGTATATATTCTAATAGGGAGACACAGTTAGCAGAGTAATATTTTGAATATTTCATTTTTTGGTTTTTTACCCCTGGGCATTACTGATATTTTATCATAAATTTATTGCATATCCTTTGTGGTCTAAATTCGGAAGTATAATTTTATCAAATGCAGGACTCCCAGACTTCTTATGAATTCATGGAAGATATGTAATATGTATGTATACATATTATACACACATATATACATGTATAATATCTATGTGTGTGTATATATATATATATACACACATATATAATATGTGTATATACATGTTTTCTGGCAATATTTTCCCATGCTTAGAGGCATAAGTGACCTTCTTGAATACTCATTGACTATTTGGCTGTACTCTATAGACACCTGGATGCAGGTGATACTCCTTCATGAAGGTGGTGCCAATGAATATAGTACTGGATAACACTATGGTGACTGGCTAAAAGTGAGAGTCATCAATTAATGATTGAAATTTCTACACACCTGGTGTGTCACCTCAGTTGTGGGAAGTGCAACAAATGCTTGATAACAATTAGTAATAAATTTTGTGATAATGAGTTCTTTTTTTTTTAAACTTTAACTGTAGGTTTGAAGGTTTGTTACATAGGTAAACACATGTTACGGGGTTTTGTTGTACACATTATTTCACCACCCAGGTGTTAAGCCTAGTATCCAATACTTACCTTTTCTGCTCCTCTCTCTCCTCCCACCCTCCACTCTCCAGGAGACCCCAGTGTCTATGGCTTTCTTCTTTGTGTTATAAGTTCTTATAATTTAGTTCCCACTTGTAAGTGAGAACATGCGGTATTTGGTTTTCTGTTCCTGTGTTAGTTTGCTAAGGATAATAGCCTCCAGCTCCACCTGTGTTCCCACAAAAGACATTATGTCATTTTTTATGGCTGCAAAATATTTCATCGTGTATATGTACCACCTTTTCCTCATCCAATATGTCACTGATGGACATTTAAGTTGATTCAATGTCTTTGCTATTGTAAATAGTGCTATAGTGAAGTTTTGCATGCATGTGTCTTGATGATAGAATGATTTATATTCCTCTGGGTATATATCCAGTAATGGGATTGCTAGGTTGAATGGTAATTCTGCTTTTAGCTCTTTGAGGAATGGCCATATTGTTTTCCACAATGATTGAACTAATTTACACTTCCACCAACAGTTTATAAGTGTTCCCTTTTCTCTGTAACCTTGCCAGCATCTGTTATTTTTTGACTTTCTAGTAATAGCCATTCTGACTGGTTCGAGATAGTTTCTCAGTGTGGTTTTGATTTGCATTTCTCTAATAATCAGTGATGTTGAGCTTTTTTTTTATATGATTGTTGGCCACACGTATGTCTTCTTTTGAAGCATGTCTGTTCAAGTTCTTTGCTCACTTTTTAATGAGGTTATTTTTCTCTTGTGTTAGAAACCACAATTACTTTTGTACTAATTTAATACATTTGTTTAAATTTCTTATAGATGCTGGCTATTAGAACTTTGTCAGATGCATAGTTTGCAAATATTTTCTCCTATTCTGTGGGTTGTCCATTTACTCTGTTGGTAGTTCCTTTTGCTGCACAGAAGCTCTTAAGTTTAATTAGATCCCACTTGCCAATTTTTGCATTTGTTGCATTGCTTTTGGTGTCTTTGTCATAAAAATCTTTGTCTGTTCCTGTGTCTGAGATGGTACTGCCTAGGTTGTCTTCCAGGGTTTTCATAGTGTCGGAATTTACATTTAGGTGTTTAATGCATCTTGAGTGATGAATTCCTCAAAAAAGTTACATTAGATAAAACTCAAAGTTATTTTAAAAATAATATTAGAATAATGACAACCTCACTCTTCTATATTCTTAGATACTTTCATGAATAGGAAGAAAAGGGGATAAATTACAAATAGCTCTCTGAAAATTATGCAAAATTCATGGGATATTTATTGAGGAGTGCAACAAAGGCATCCCATAAATAAAGAAGGAACAAGAGACTACCAGCCTTGGTGTTCCCATAATCTTTCTCCAAAGGCTCTAAATATATTTTTTAAAGGATTCTGTGGTTTTATTGATTTAACATCATAAATTACATTTTAGAAATTAAGGTATAATTTACATAGAGTAAAATTATATATATGTTTTTATTATACTTTAAGTTCTGGAATACTGAGGAGCTGCTAATTGCAAATGAGCTGCAAAGTTGATGCATTTAATCTCTTCTTATTGTTTTCTGCAATTCCCAGGTAGAAATGTCAATCAAGACAGAAACACGGAAGGTGGGGAAGGAAAGAAAAGATGAGAGGGACAGTCTATTCCAGGCAGATAAACATCTCTTGAATAAGTGAGGCATCTCCTGCCTTAAGGAACATGTAATGAAATAACATAGTGAATGAGTTCATTCTTAACTGTTTCTATCAGATTCACCCATTCACTTGCCCAGTTCTCTGTTACCTTCTGGTCTGTTTGGTCTTTGCCACTGAGAAAATCTGGCTGTTTTCAAAGAACACAATTAACGTTGTGTTTCAGACAGTCTTGCCATCTTGATGTAAATACTATTAATTGCAGCTTGTCACATCTTCCTCCAATGAATACGTGAATTGCTTCCACACACTGAAGTTCCTCTAAAGATAACACAAGCTGAGAAACTCCATCTCATATTAGGAATTCTAGCAGCAACGACTCCAGGAGGCAGCCGGGATATAGCATCACAATCGAGTATTTTCCAATTCCCCTAATTAAAAAAATGTGTAAGAAAAATAGCTTGCTGTTGGACCTGCTGGAGGAGAAGATGAAACAATAGCTAAATAAAATGAAAGCATTATTGCTTATTCATCTGGCTGTAGAAAGAACTTCCACAATTTCAGTCTCAGTGGGGTTTATGTCCCTGGATTTCTAAGTCAAAAATGTGTTTGTTAAACAACTTTGATCTAACAAGCTCAGGACTCTCACAGAATATCTATATCTGCACCTGCCCTCAATTAGATTTGTCTATGCACTTTCTACTCCCTCCTCTCTGCAGGCACAAGGCTGGTTTTTCAGAATCATCTCCCTGTCTCTAGGAAGAGTGGGGTTTAACCATACAGGCAGATAGATACCTCCTACAGGCTTCAATATTTTCAAAGAAAGTTCTTAGTCATCTCTGAGTAACATAATCTACCAGGGAGTTTTCCCTATTTTCAAGTCGACATCCCCATGGTGACCATTTTAGCCTCTTTCTAGTGCTGTCCTCACTGAACACTGGTTCTGTATCAATGCTTATAAAATCTTAGATTGCCATTATTTGACAAGAGGGCAGAATCTGCAGGGAATGTAAACTACTAAAAGTCCCATTTGTCTTTTTTCCAGCAAGTTAAGAACATGTGGATTATAATTTTGGTGGTTATTGAGAAGGCTGTAATCCCAACTAATTCCATATAAATGAAGGAGACTCTCTAGATATCTAATTATAATATTTACATATAATTAGTTTATTGAGGAATATGATCTTGTAGGGGTTTATAGCAACATGAAATAGTTTTATTTTTCCCACTCTTTACTTTCAACTGTATTGGGTTGAATCCTACTTTCCTGCTGGAAAGCAAGTTCCTTAGCAACATCTAATTTTCTGTCATTTTCAATTACTAGTATAGTCTCATTTGGGTATTTAAGACCTGGTCTTGTTAATTTAAAAAATATTAATGTCAAACATGATTCAAAGTATATCCTCCCTCCCCCACAGTTATTTGGATGAATGTGTGTGGTTGTGTGTGTGTGTTTTGGGGGGTTCTCTGGTTCTGAGACATTTTCCTTCTTTTCTCTAGGACCTAGTTCTTCTAGAGTTGGAGGCTTCAAGGAGGGAGGGAGGAGGCTGAGGCCCTTTTAAATGCTTGCTAGAATGTCAGTGGTGAGTTGGTCTCAGGCCATGCTCACCCTGGTTCTGACAAATCCTTTTTCAGATAGAGTGTTCTCCGCTGAAATGGTGTTATGCATAGTTTTCTTGGGGAAGACCATTCCCTCATCACCACTGCTGCAGAAATGTGCTCTGCTTCCCTTGGCCTTGTCAGTGACATGCCATAGCTGGGGCAGCCCTCAGAGCTTCTTTATGGCGGTGATCGGGACCACTGTGGTGTCTTCTGCCTCCTGAGAACTGAGCAGAACTGGATGGCCTGGGACTTTTCCATCTTTCTCACAGACACACCACATTGGGTCCCACATAAATGTCTAGATTTTGCTGGGCATTAGGCTTCATGTTCACATGAGCCTCAAATTTCAGAGGACATATGTCCAGGCTTCCCATGGTACATTGTCCTTCAGGCCTCCAGATACTCTCCCAAAGACTGTTGGTCCCCTGCTCTGCAGTGGTGGCAGCACTTGGGGGCCTGGATCCGGCTGCCCAGTAAGGGTCTATTTGGGAAAGAAAGTGCCCTATTCCACTTCTCTCAGGTGCTCTATCAGGGAGCACCCTGCTGTCTTGACTTAGAGAGGAGGAAAGAAACTTCCCTTTTCCTCAAACACTGCCCTCCTCACTATGCTGAGCATCTTTTATTCCCTAGAAGGCTGGTGGATGAGGTCTGGGGAGGGCATGGTACAGATGGTACAGGAGGAGTTTGCTGGTTGTAGGGCCATTTGTGCTGCCTCTCACCAAGCCCTGTAAAGAGATGGTTGCCTTCAGCTGCAGGGGGATTTCTCTAGAATGTGGAGTCCTTACATAACTTTAGTTTTGGACCAGAGCAGAGTTGTAGGATGCTGGAATATGACTTCTGTTATATATACATTACAACATGTGCCCATAGAAAGATGCGTAATGATATGCCAGTGTATGTCAAAGGCTCTGAAAAGACCAGGACATCCCTCTGGCTCCCTTCTCATACATGATTCACAAAAATTTAAAGAAATACAACACATTCTGATTTTCCCCACGACTATGATTTTCCCCCCCAAATGTCAAATTTCAAAGTTCTAAAAAAATGTGAGTGCCCTGCATACCTGGTGCCCCAAACACATGTTTATCTTGTTGGGGAGCCTGGCAAAACCTCATAGTCTTATGAGAAGTTTAAATGAGTGAATGAATATGAAAGTAGTCTTTGTTATCTATACATGTATCCTAGTATCATGGTTACATATAATTGTATATGAAATTTTCTACATATGAATACACACAGCTATAAACCTTATTTTAGATAGGTATGTGAAAAATAAGTTGGGGTGTGAAAAATCAATTTTTCTCCATCAGTCTGGAGTAAAGTTTTTAATTTAATTTGTATATAGTAATTCATTAAGACTACAGCCAGTCTTTCGCTAGTCTGACTAGATTTAAGCCTGAATCCATGGTTTTATACAAGTAGCTTAATTTCTCTGAGCCTTACTTTCCTCATTCATAAAATGGAGATAGTAATAGTACCTACCTCATGAAATTGTGAGAATCAAATGGGTCAATTCATATGAAAACACTTAACCTTAAGCATATGCCTGGCATGTAGAAAAGTCTCAAATATCAGCTGTTACTGTATGCTTGTGTTAACTACATAGAAAAATGGAACTTTATTACTTTTTCTGTATTTTGGATATTTTCAATAGAAATGAAGTAGATAAAACTAGTATTTGCTTTGTGATAAAACTGATTTTTAAATATTTACCTTGAAGAGCTACCTGGGGTGTGGGGTTAGAGTGGTGTGAGAAATCATGAGAAATCTGTTGATATAACCGGAGGCAGACTTAATTTGGGTTTAAGGTAGCAGCAGTACATTGCACCAGTTGTTAACTCAAAGAGCAGGCCAAGTTATCCAGGACAGACAAACAGAACAGTTGACAACATACATGACCACCCATATCCCAAGTCTGCAACACTGGAAGTTCATTATTAAGTAACAGACCTGTGTAACTCTTTCTTCCTATCCTAATTCACACTTGAACTCTTTCTGCCTTTTGAATATTCAGTTCCCCTCTGAAATGCTGCATGTTTGCAGATTAATATTGAAGGGAAAAGTTGACCTAACCATTTTTCTCAAATGGTTTCTTGATATTTCCTTTATTGTCTCAGCCTCATTGCTTTCCTACCTTCTGATCATGCACAGCCCTTATTAGCTTTATTGGCTTCCCCAACTCAAATCGATTTAGTTGAGTTTTCTGGAACCAGAGGAAGACCATTTATACGCTTATTTCCTTACATCTTTTCTATTTTTGTCTTTTCATTTCAAGCTTTCTTTCCAAATTTGTCACAGGTGTGAGGCCTTAGAAGTCTTGATCTTCCCAGCAAATATTTTCCAGGGTGTAATTTTTTATTTGTTATCAACAGCCAAATTTAAACAAGGCTAATCTTTTTCTAATTTGGTTTGTGAAAGCCTTAGTCTTGGTATTTAGAGAAAGCAAATGAGAATTTCTGTTTTTTTTTTCTTCAGTATGTGTTATTCCCTCATCCCACATGTACTGCAATTAATTTTTTTAAACAAAAATAATTTGGGGGCAGGAGAAACTCCGTTTGAACCTGAACTTTAAACAAAGTATTTTGGCAAGAACACTGAAATATGTAGAGGGTTGGGGAGGAGGAAGGCAGCTAGGGGATCTGTTTGATAGCATATTCTTGTTATCGTCCTCTATCTCATTTTTCTCTGCCTCCATGGTGCTCCTGAATGATCCCAGCTCATTGAAGATGCCCCCCCACCTCAGCTGCAGCAACCCTGAGTGACAGTTGCTATCTCTGCATGGGTTCCTGTGGTGACCACCTGCTATAGGCTGGATTTGTAGATTGCAGGGGCACAACTCCTAGTTCTATGTGTATATGTTTGGACTTCCATATGTTGTACATGTATATTTGCTAATTGCAGAGGCAGAATTTCTGATGCATGGCCAGGGTGGGAAGTGAGGGCGTGCTGCACGTGGCTGTTAAGTATGTCATGAGAGATTTTCTCAAACCCTAATTGAGTTTCAGCATAGGCATCTTAATCAGAGGCTAAATTCAGATTCGGGTCCCTCAGGCAACAACCTACAAAAGCACGTTTGTATTCTCTTTCTACCCATCTCTAGTTGCATCACAAGGTATGTTCCTTGCTTGTGGCTGCTGGCTGCTATTACATTAGAGCACCAGTTTCTCCTCACTTGCTTTTTGTTGGAATCTGCAGGTCCTACCTGGCCAAAAAGTCTCAGCTCAAGTTGTGCCTCCTCCAGGAAGCTCTCTCTGACCACTTCAGTCCAGCACCATGTTTCAATATTCTAAGCTAGTCATCAGCATACTACTGTTTATGGGCCAAATAAAGGAAGTTTTATCAGAATACACCTACGTCCATTTGTTATTGTGTATGGTTGCTTTTGAGATATAGTGGCAGAATTGAACAGTTGTGACAGAGACCGTGTGACCCACAAGCCTAAAATATTTACTTTTTGGGCGTTTACAAAAAAAGTTTGCTGACCTCATCTGAGGGGGCTTAATGTGTATATCTTTCAGCCTGACCTGCAAATGAATGCTCCGTATTTTGTGGTTTGCAAAACTCTCACTTTTAAATTCAGCATAGTCTTGCAGTATCTCCCAGGCATTTTGGACATTGAACAAATAATCTCAAAATTACACTTGAAGATTGGGGTGAGTCTGGGCAAGGGACAAAGAGAACCCACAAAGCAATTTGATTTTTAAGAGACAAAACGTTTATTTATTACTGTTATTACTGTTGTCAGGTGTTTGCAGAAAATGCTCCCAGAGAATAGTTTTGTACCTTAACCAGTTCCTTCTAACCCAGAACTGTTACTTGTTACTCTTCTCAGTTTAAGAACATAAATCTTATCACATTTCTCTAAGGATGTATGAAGATATAACTTATTTACAAAATAATTTATATAGAAATTCAAATACATATGCACAACATTAGAAGTTTAGCATTTGCTTTAAAAAATAAGACTTAATGGGATCCTTCCAGACACTCATGTGTTCCACTTTGCCAGGGTCTGACTTAACGATAGGTATTAAGGTGAGAAAATACTTAACTCAGTGATTCAAAGCTAGATTCATTTATTTTTATTCTCTCCTGCCTAGTGGTCAGCCCATTCCCAGGGTGGAGTATACTGAAGAAGAAACTAAAACTTGGGGCATTGTATTCCGAGAGCTCTCCAAACTCTATCCCACTCATGCTTGCCGAGAGTATTTGAAAAACTTCCCTCTGCTGACTAAATACTGTGGCTACAGAGAGGACAATGTGCCTCAACTTGAAGATGTCTCCATGTTTCTGAAAGGTAAGATTTCACACAGACTGTCTCTTATTGGTCAATATCCTCAGTTGCCTTCCAAGGACACAGGTTGCAGCAATGGCTCTGTTTCCAAAAAAGAAAAAAATAGTGACTTAAAAAATTTCTGGCTTTGAGCCAACAATTACCTGTGGCCACCTGTGGGAAGCAGAGCAGGGTCCCTGGGCAGGGGAGATGGACTCAGCTGTTTTTGCAGCTCAGGGGCTTGCTGAGGCCTCTTTGTGGTTGGCTGCTATAAATGGAAAGGCCCAAAGGACATTGGCAAGTTCAGCTCTGAGCTTTTTCTGATCGAGGAGCTACTATGCTGGGCTACCTGGGTATGAAATGACTTCCAAAGGTGCCTTTTTATTTGCTTTGTTAAAAATTATGTACTGAATGATGAAATCTTATGGATAATGTTGAACATTAGTGACTTTCCCCTGGAGGAAATCAGGCTACTGTCAGAAGCATTTGAACCAGAGCAACTCCATCTTGAGTAGGGGCTGGGTAAAATCAGGCTGAGACCTACTGGGCTGCATTGCCAGAGGTTAAGGTATTCTGAGTTGCAGGATGAGACAGGAGTTGGCACAAGATACAGGTCATAAAGACCTTGTTGATAAAACAGGCTGCAGTCAAGAAGCCAGCCAAAACCCATGAAAACCAAGATGGTGATGAGAGTGACCTCTGGTCAGCCTCACCGCTGATTATACTCTAATCATAAGGCATTTGTATGCTAAAAGACACTCCTATCAGTGCCGTGACAGTTTACAGATGTCATTGCAATGTTGGGAAGTTACCCTACATAGTCTAAAAAGAGGAGGAACCCTCAGTTCTGGGAATTGCCCGCCACTCTCCCAGAAAACTCATGAAAAATCCACTCCTTGTTTAGCATATAATCAAGAAATAACCATAAAAATGGGCAACCAGTGATCCGTGCCAGAGCTCTGCCTATGGAGTGTTCTTTTATTCCTTTACTTTCTTAATAAGCTTGTTTTCACTTTATGAATTCACCTTGAATTCTTTGTGTAATATCCAAGAATCCTCTCTTGGGGTCTGGAACGGGACCTCTTTCTGGTGACACAACTTGTCAATCAATCAGTCAACCGATTGATCAATACTTTACATTATAATTTGCGTGCCAGGGACTGTACTTGTTGCTAATGTTACACTAGAGAACCCTATGACTCATACAGTGACATCGTTTCACACTGTCTGTGGGTTTCTTCACTGACAACACCCCCTTGGAACAATAGCTAGGAAATAGGCTTGTGAGGGGTTGGGGGAAAAGGCAAAGTTTCATGGTGGTCCTATTTCTTCCTCTGTTCTTCATTGTGCTTAAGTCCTTGAATTCTCTGCTCTTTTCTCTCTCTTCTTTCAAGTGCAATAGTTCCAAAAGCAAAAACTTCTTTCCCTGCTTTCTTTCCTGGAACTTGCTTTCTTGCTTGTTTTCCCAGTTTCTATCAGTAATTTTTTCTCTACACTCATCAGGCTTGCCTTTAAGGACTCCTCTGAATTCCTACCCACGTTATCCCCACCCCTGCCCATAATCAGTCCTTCTTTGTGTTAGTGTCCAATAATAGCTATAACACATTACCACAAACTTTGTGACTTAAAACAACACGAGTTATCTCACAGTTCTGGAGATCAGAAGTCTAAAATCAAGGTGTTACAGGGCTCATTCCTTCTGGTGGCTTCTGTGCCCTGGCCTTTTCCAGCTTCTAGAGTTCTGCATTCCTTGGCTTGTGGCCCCATCCTTGCATTACTCCAACATTTTGCTTTCATTGTCACATCTCCTTCTCTGACTCTGACCCTCCTTCCTCCCTCTTATAAGCGCTCTTATGATTATATTGGCCCCACCCAAATAATCTAGGACAGGTTCTCCATCACAAGATTCTTAAGTTAACAACATCTGCAAAGTCTGTTTTGCCATGTAAGGTCACATATTCACAGATTCAGGGGATTAGAATGTAGGCATTCTTGGGGAGCCATTATTTAGCTCACCACAGTCTCCCGCTATTGCCACTTATGGCTTTATGACACATGGTAAATCTGTCCCTTTCTTTCTGTTCTACTGCTACCATCCAAATGGAGGTCCTCATCATTTTGTAACCTTGATGCTTATATTTTCTTTCCTTAACTTTCCTGCCCACTGCCCATAAACAATACTTTCTAAAGCATTACCTTTTTACTGACATCTCTGCTTAGAAACTATCATTGACTCCCTCTTGTTTCCACTGGGACTGGCAAACATTTTTTGTAAAGGGCCAGATGGTAAATATTTTAGGCTTTTTGGGCCAAGAGGCAAAATCAAGGCTATTATATAGGCACTTTGATGGCCATTTAAACGTGTCTATTAAAAAATATAAAAACTGGCTGGGTGCGGTGGCTCATGCCTGTAATCCCAGTACTTTGGGAGCCTAGGGCAGACAGATCACTAGAGGTCAGGAGTTCGAGACTAGCCTGGCCAACATGGCAAAACCCTGTCTCTACTGAAAATACAGAAATTAGCCGGGCATTGTGGTGGGTGCCTGCAGTCCCAGCTACTTGTGGGGCTGAGGCACAAGAATCGCTTGAACCTGGGAGGCAGAAGTTGCAGTGAGCTGAGATTGTGCCACTACACTCCAGCCTGGTTGACAGAGTGAGACTCTGTCTCAAAACAAACAAACAAACAAAAAATTGTTCTTACTTATGGGGTATACAAAAACAGGCAGTGAGCTGGATTTGGCCTGCAGGTGATAGTTTGCTGATCTCTATTTTATACGCTCAAGTCTGAACAGTTCAGCCTCAACCTGGCCTGACCCAAGTTTCCAAGTAAGTTTCCTGATGCAACTGCCCTGTACAAACCCTCTGACCTTGCTGTGGACTCTCTTTGTCTTTGCTAGAAAGAGATAAAGAGAGAAAACTATCTCTCTAGAAAGAGAGTAAACTCTGTTCTTTTCTAGAAAATTTCATCTCTTCTCCACCTACTCAAATTCTACTTATTCTTCAGGACTCAGAGCAAGTCCTGCCTCCTCCATGGATCTCGATCATAGCAGCGACCATGACCTCTCCCACTCTGATTTCATTCTGTGTTATGTGTGAACATTATCTACTAAATTAGTTACTGAGGAAAAGAGATTGAGAACTACCAATCAGTATCACTTAATTAGCACCTAATTATCTCATGCCTTATGTTGTTGCTTCACTAGACTGTACTCTCCCATCATTTCCTCTTGGTTTCCCACAGAGCTATATGCATATTACCTCTTTACTATGAGCTCCTTATATGGGGATGGCTTTTTACTACGCTGTTCCCCAAACCCTGATAGTTAGAATGTTATTTCATAGTTAATGCTGTATTTTTTTTTTGTTGGAGATGGAGTTTCACTCTTGTTGCCTAGGCTAGAGAGCAATGAGGCGATCTCAGCTTACTGCAACCTCCACCTTCCAAGTTCAAGCCACTCTCCTGCCTCAGCCTCTCAAGTAGCTGGGATTACAGGCATACGCCACGCACCTGGCTAATTTTTGTATTTTTAGTAGAGACAGGGGGTTTCTTTATGTTGGCCAGGCTGGTCTTAAACTCCTCACCTCAGGTGATCCGCCTGCCTTGGCCTCCAAAAGTGCTGGGATTATAGGTGTGAGCCACTGTGCCCGGCCCCAAATTAATATTCTTATGAGAGGCAGTATGGTATAGGGGCTTAGAGCATAGATCTTGGGTGTAGAATATCAGGGCTTTAATACCCACTCTGTCACTTCTAGCTGGGTGACCTTAGAAGAATCACCTTAACCTTTCTGTATCTCTGTTTCCTCCTCTCTCAAGGGAGTTAGTAATTCCATCTACCTCACAAGGTGGTTGGGAGGAGAAATTAACTGATTTACCTTAAAGGCCTAAGGTGCCTAAAACATATTAAATATAGCAGAGTCATAGCTATTTCTTTCATTGTTGTTTTCCACAACCCTTGGTGAACTGGATATATGGCCTAGTTTGTATCACTCCCTGGCATGTAGCCAGTATGATGTAAGTGTAGATGTTCCTATATCATTACATTGACTCACTTTTAAATACCTAATTTATTTAAAACAGAAACTTTTAAAGCAATGGTATCTACAAATTCAAAGTTCTTGATGTCATGCTTTCATATTTTTTCTAATTCACATAAAAATAAAATACATAACTATTAAAATAAAAAAAATTCCTCTGTGTACTGTTACATATGTCCCACATGTGGGATATACTGGCTTAATTGATGTAATATGGAAAAAGAAGAAAATATACTTATCTTTTTGATATTCACCAGGGAATAATCCAAAGTGAAAGCTTTTGAAATGAACACAATGCTGTTTGAATTACGGGTCTGAGGAGGCCTGAGAATAGGTTATTTCCATGAAGGTACCAGAAATCCCAGGCTGGGCTTGTTTTATAAGCTTAGTTGGTTCTTGCCTCTTAAGATCATTTTCAACCATTCTGCCACAGTCTCCTAATGAGTTGATGTTTTCAGAGTGGGAACCTCTACAATGCTGGCATCAGGACATTATGCTAAGTGAAATAAGCCAGACACAGAAAGGAAAATACTGCATTATATCACTTATATGTGGAATTTGGAAAAGTTAAACACACAGTGGTTACAAGGGGCAGGAGGTGGAGTAAGTGGGGAGATATTGGTCAAAAAGTACAAAGTTGCAGTTAGATAGGATGAATGAGTCCAGAGATCTTTTTCATTCATTATTATTTCTTAGAGTCTTACTCTGTTGCCCAGGCTGGAGTGCAGTGGTGCAATCTTGGCTTACTGCAACCTCCACCTCCAAGGCTATAGCAATTCTCATGCCTCACCTGTGGTCCTCGGGTAGCTGGGATTACAGGTTCATGCCGCCATGCTGGCTAATTTTTCTATTTTTAGTAGAGATGACGTTTTGCCATGTTGCCCATGTTGGTCTCGAACTCCTGGCCTCAAACTATCCACCCACCTTGGCCTTCTAAAGTGCAGTGATTAGAGGTGTGAGCCACAGTGCCTAGTAATCTAGAGATTTAATGAACAGCATGAAGACTATAGTTAATAATACCATATTACATAAGGGAAATTTGCTACAATAGTAAATTTTATGTGCTCTTAACACATACACACACACACACACACACACACATAACTATATGAGAACACAGATGTGTTAATGAACTTGAATGTAGTAATCATTTCACTATTACAGTAAGTCCTCAGTTAACGTCATGGATAGGTTCTTGAAAACTGTGACTTAAAGTGAAACAATGTATAACAAAACAAATTTTTCCCCTCATCAACATTATGAAAATACAACGTTGAAGGAAATGATGTTATTCTAGGACCTGCTTTATGTCTTCTCACTTAAAGTCACAATTTCCGAGAACCTAAGAACCTACTGACAATGTTGAGGACTTACTGTATGTGTGTATCAAAACATCAAGTTATACACTTTAAATATATACAACTTATATTAAAAAATAGAACTGCTCTTGTGAGAAGAGAACAGAACATAAAACAGCCACTTAAAAGTACAGTCATGTGCTACATATAGACTTTTAGGTCAACAATGGACCACATGCATAGCAGTGATCTTATGAGATTATAATACCATAATTTCACCATACCTTTTCTATGTTTAGATATGTTTAGAGACACAAATACTTACTAATGGTTTATAATTGCCTACAGTATTTAGTACAGTCATATGTTGTACAAATTTGTAGCCCAGGAGTAGTCTGTATTATCTAGGTTTGTGTAAGTACACTGTATGAGATTTACACAACAACAAAATCACCTAACAATGCATTTCCCAGAAGATTTTCTCATTATTAAGCAATGTGCGACTCTATATGACATTTTGATAAAATGTGCATTCCAAAAAAAAGAGAGAATATCCCTTCTGTTGTAAGTTTTCTGGGCCTTCCTGAGAAGAAAACATTAGGTAGCCCTTAGACTGAGAACACCGATGACTCACAACCTAGTTAAATTAGTGGTACGGGCAGTTTTATAGGCTTTATTGTGTTCTTACATTGTTTCCTCTTACCATAAACCAATAGAGCATGTAGGGTTTTGGTGTACCTCTTCAAATCATGGTAATTGATATAATATCACAGAAATAACAATATAGAATGAAGGAGTTAGCAGGAATTGGCAATAGAAAGCCACAGTGTGAACTGATTTGAAGATGCTAGTGATCGTGGGCCGGGCGTGGTGGCTCACGCCTGTAATCCAAGCACTTTGGAGGCCAAGGCGGGTGGATCACCGGAGGTTGGGAGTTCAAGAAGATGCTAGTGAAAGGGGTGCCTTAGCTGTGTGTCACTGAACACATGCACACAGAAGAGGTCCCTCGGTATGTCTCTTAGAAAGATACTAGGTAATGCATCCTAAGCATCACTTTAGATTGTAATCGATTTATCTGAGATTTTTTATCCTAATTAGGCTTCTGAATTTAAATCTCTGAATACTTTTTTCACCCTTCTTTTCATTTTATTGAATGTCTTCTTCCCCTGGAAACCATCTTTGAAAGTGATTTTAGTCGTCAGGAGCACCAAACATGATAGCTGCTAACAGTATACATCATTCAGTTGTCAAGAGGTTTATGACCTTGATTACTTTCTTTCTGGATCTTCCTTATAAATAGTAGAAGCTCCTGCTTGGGCCTTCAAGTCTTGCTGGGTTAATATTTAGTTGGCTTTTTCTGTTGCCTTTTTAGAAAGGTCTGGCTTCACTGTGAGACCCGTGGCTGGATACCTGAGCCCACGAGATTTTCTGGCGGGACTGGCCTACAGAGTGTTCCACTGTACCCAGTACATCCGGCATGGCTCAGATCCCCTTTACACTCCAGAACCGTGAGTATCTACATTAAAGCCCAGGCTGGACAGAGACCACCACACCATAAAGTGGCCAATGATCACTTTACTTGAAAATGACTTAGGCCCTCCAAACTAATTTAGTTTTACCTCCAAACTAATTTCTTTGAGCCAATGAGAGTCACATCATTCACCTAAAGAAAAAAGGGCGAATTGAAGGATCAGACTCCTCAGCTGGGTCCACTGGGGCCACTGTTATTCCAGCTCTGGCTGGTTGCTCTAGCTTTATCCGAACACTGAGCCATCTGCTTGGCCAGATCTCCATTTCTGATGAGGAAGAGAAGGCACAGAAGTGTAAAGTAGACGTCAACACATGGTCAGAACATGTGTGCCTCTCTTGTCAGGAGGCCTCTTTCATGTGAAGGAGGTTCATGTGCACACACCATAGCAACTCATTAGTAATCCTCTCTCATCTTTTTAATCACCTCCAAACCCCGAACTCTGTGCTTTGCTCTCCCTGCCATTTTAGTTTCTTGAACATTCCTCTAATCCTGCCCATCACCTCCAGGTATATATGAGGTTTGTGGTTCTTCTCTGGTTCTGTCAGTTTTCCTTTTATCCATTCTCTCCTGGACAATGTGTAGGCTAGGAGTGGGAGAGAGAAGCTAAGAGGTGATGCTATACTGCTCTGTCATGGGTAGGAAGCAGGAGTAAGCTGGGAACTCCCGCATGTTAATCATTTGGCCTAATCGCACATGGGACTGTACAGTCACTGAGTGTGAAATGACCTGTATCGTATTTCTTTGAGCTCTTTAAAGAATGTAACAAGCATTTACTGGGAGACAACTACTTGCTTGGATTATCTGGGAATGAGATAGCATTCCTGCCCTTCCAGGTGAATGGTGAAGACAGTGGTTAGCATATAGACAGACAGATAGAGAATATGGTGTCAGGTGTAAGTGCTACCATGAAGTGCTAATAAGTGCTGTGAAGACAAATAGAGAGCGGGGAGGAGATGGAGAGTCCTGGGCGCTGCTTTTTTGGATTGGGTCAGGACAGGTTCTTGGTAGGCAACATTTGAGCAAAGACTTGAATGTGGATATGATGGGATGAAGAATTCCAGGTCAAGAGGACAGCAAAAGCAAAGACCCTGAGGCTGGAGCTATGGGATTCGTTTACCTTCCTGGGCTCCATTAAAATGCGTGTCTTGCTTTCCCCCCACTGTTCTTCAGGCCACTCAGGGTATGCTTACAATGCTGCTTTACTTGAATGCGCTTGTGGTTAATGGGTTGCCATGGTCTTCACTGGGGAGCAGAGAAGCTTTTGAGGTTCAGGCAGTTAAGTAGCTGATGGCAGTGGAAGTGTGTAGGAATAAGTCAAGTCTCTGAAGCACCCCTCCCTTTCCTAGGCTGGCATAAAGCTTACTGTCCAGGTAGGTCCCTGTAGGGTCAGTACATTTTTTTTAAGCTTTTTCAGCTTCCCTGAAAGTGTTTTCAGGGTAAACAAAGGTTACTTATAGGACCCCAGACATTTGGTAAAGAAGTGCTTCTTTCAGTGGAGTGAGTACTCAAAGGAGCACTGTCAGAGTTAGAAAGGCAATCTCTAAATCTAGCCCAGAGGGTTTACAAATGGCTCTGTTTACAAATAGAAGGCACTTTGTTAGTTCCCTTTGAATAACTGGCCCTCCTGAGACCTGTGATAGCATGCCAATAGGTATGCAGAGAGAGAGAGAGGCAAAGAAATGAGATTTTAGCCACAGAGGATAATGTGTTAACATTTTTACCAAAGTACTTTCGGTCAGTTCATTCAGCAAACATTTATGTGGAATGCTAGCAGGGCAGTGCAGTGGATTCAGAGATAAATAAAATATCGTAGCCTTTTTTTTTTTTTTTTTTAAAGCAGCACACATTCTGGCAGTGGAGATAGAAACATAAATAATTAGGAAATAGTGTGGTTAGAGTTGTAATCAGTGTGTGTAAAAGGTGCTGGAGAGCACAGAGGAAGGCACAGTACCGAAAGGCTTTTCAGAGAACGTATAACCTGAGTGAGGGCCTGGAAGGATGAGCAGAAATTTCATTTTTGGACAAGGCTGGGTGGGGAGGGAAGGGGAAGCTTTCTGAGTCAGGAAAAACAGCAAGTGAAAAGTTGTGGAGACACCCAATAGGCACACATGAGCAAGGCTTGTTAGAACAGAATAGCCAGGGTACAGTTTATGTATTAGGGATGAAATGTATCTTCAGGTCACATAATAAATGACCATTTATCAAACTAGGACATTTGGACTTAATTCTGTAGGCAACAGGGAGCTATCCAAGGTTCTTAGGCATAATTGGGTAAGTGTATTGGAGAAAAATGACTGGGGTTGAGGGCTGAGGAATTGTTGAGAATGAGCAACATGGAAAACCAGCTGGGGAGCTACATTCTATGAAGGATTATAGTTCATAAGGCGTGGAGCTAGAAGAGGTCAGTAACATAGTACAAGAGGGCACCTATTTGATGCCCTCTTAACACCATAGAGATGGAAGTAACAATATTCGGTGACTACAGCAGGGGTGAGATGAGGGGAGGGCTCCTAAGGTAAGGCTAAAGGTTTTGTTTGAGAAGCTGAGTGGGAAGTCATTTCTATTAATGACTGAGAATATTGGAGGAGGATCAGGAAGGGAGGGAAGAGGAAAGAAAAGAGGGAGGGAAGAGGAGAATTTGGGTTTGGTGTATAATGTCTTTGAGGTGTCCATGGCTGGAACCTCTAGATGGAGAAGTTTCTGGTAGTTACAAATAAAGATTGTAAGTTCAGAAGTGAATGTAAGCATCCATAATAGATTTGAGTAGTTATTTTCTTTTTCTTTTTTTTCTGAGACGGAGTCTCGCCCCATCACCTAGGCTGGAGTGCAATGGCGGGATCTCAGGTCATTGCAACCTCTACCTCCTAGGTTCAAGCAATTCTCCTGCCTCAGCCTCTCGAGTAACTGGGATACAGGCACGCACCACCATGCCCAGCTAATTTTTTGTATCTTTAGTGGAGACGGGGTTTCATCATACTGGTCAGGCTAGTCTCAAACTCCTGACCTCCGCCTGCCTCAGCCTCCCAATGTGCTAGGATTACAGGCGTGAGCCACCGTGCTTGGCCTGTGTAGTTTTCTTCCAAGGCTCCTATGACTACACAGACAAGAGGAGACTAAGTCAGAGGGTGGAAACTTGGAATGAACTAACTTGGGGTTGTTTTTACAAGCCCTCTATTTTTTGTGGGTTTAATATCATTCATATTTATTTACTTATTTTTGAGACAGAATCTCACTCAGTCACCTAGGTTGGAGTGCAGTGGCGCAATCTCAGCTCACTGCAACCTCTGCCTCCCGGGTTCAAGCAATTCTCCTGCTCAGCATCCTGAGTAGCTGGGATTGCAGCTGTGCACCACCACACCCAGCTGAGTTTTTACATTTTTAGTAGAGATGGAGTTTCACTATGATGGCCAGGATGGTCTCAAACTCCTGACCTCAGGTGATCCATATGCCTCAGCCTCCCAAAGTGCTGGGATTACAGCCCATTCATTTGCTTTTTAAAATTATTACTTTATGAACAGGTAATACATATGCATAGTTTAGAATTTGAAGTGCACTAAAAGGTATACTGTGAACAGTGAGTTCTTTTCCATCCTCTGTCCCTTTGATACCTGGTTCATCCTCTCCAAAGGCCACCACTGCTACTATTTCCATTGCATACTTCCAGAAATATACTGTGCAGACAAAATGCTCTGTAAAGATCTTTTTAATCCTTGTATATTGCAAAGTCCTAAGTCCCTTCTCAGCCACATAGTTTGAATCTACAGGTACTATACTGGGAGGGCTGTTTCCTGCCCAAGCACTTTCACAGGCATTGTCTTTGTAATGAAATCCCATTTCCTCAATTGAAAACCAACTAGAGGGCATATTCTCCAATTAGTGAAGTTCAACTTGGCTACTGTGTTTGGTGCTTGTACTGTGCTTCCAAATAACTGCCTTCAATTGCTGAACTGTTGTAGTGGAGGCAGCGCTAATGAGACAAAGGTGAGCCCTGAAGACCCAGGTAGAAATGAGCATGAAGCAACAAAAAAGACATTATCTGAAAAGAGAATTTTATTTTCCCTTTCAGCCTGGGTAGAATGTATTTTGCCATCATAGCTTTCAACATACGTTAGATTTTAAACATATCTTCGACTTCTTTTTACTTTTACAATTTTAAAAACTCTAGCTTCTCTAAACCCGGTACACTAGAATCTCAAACCTCACCATTACACAATAGATTTCTGTAACAAACCTGCATGTGGACCCCCTGATTCTATGAAAAGAAAAAAATAGTGATGGCAGATTGGACTGCTTCCCTGGGGAAAGTTTTCTGGCCTGGAGGACAATAAAGGAACTCCTGGCGAATTAGTGACTCCTGGTTTTCCTGAGGGGAGGAGTTGCTTTTCTATGCATTAATGCCTGGATTGAAAGTTCACTGATCTGCTAGAAGAAGAAAGGTACTCTTGCTTTATCTCCCTTTGACCAGTGCCTGAGGCAATGAATCTGCATTTCAGTATTGCCTGGCTTCATGCTTTGATCAGTTGTGATTACAATGTTCTTTCTATTTGGGTAATGAAATTTGCAAATGATTTCCTTAAAACAAATCAATTGGGCCAAATTGAAGGTTATTTCAGTAATACCTTCCCTCTCTTGCACTGAAATGAGAGGGAATGATGCAGAATTCTAAGTTACGTGGCATGTGAGCATCACCTGACATGTGTACAGTGGCAGAACAAAGAATTGAGAAGTTCTAAATCTCCCTGATCTTCTTTTTGTCTCTCTGGGAAGTCCATTGTGCGCTCTCTTGTGCTATGCCCTTCTGCCACCTCACCTTCTTTTAGAACAGGGTTACTTGCAGATCCTAGGCAGAGAGGGTGCAATGTATCAGGAAAGCAGTCCTCTTTCATCCCTGGGTCACGTGAGTAAGGAATGGAGAGTCAGGCAGAGAAACAGAAAAAGATAGACAGAGAGAGAGAGAGAGAGGGAGGGAGGGAGAGAGATAGCACAAACCCTGGCAACTAGCAGAGTGTGGCCCCTTTAAGGTTCATGGTCTGATGCCTCAGTGGTCTGTTTAAAAGGCAAAATGAGGGCCCAGTCTGCTAGGTGGGAAAGATAACTCACAGTTCTAATCTCTGGCCACCAGCTTGGGCCATGTGGGCGTGGTATTCTGTTTCTAATGCCAAGGCAACACCCTTTGCTGTGTTGTTCCCGTTCCACACATCTCTTCTTTTCTGCTGGCATCGTTTTTCAAATCAAAGAGCAAACTCTCACTGTTGAGAAATAATTCAGGACACCAGTGACTAATGTTGCAACTTTTATTGCCATAATACAATGAAATACATTTGCATTAAGAACATCTTTTTTTGTGGCTGTTGACCAGTTTAGAGGCATTTAATGTTATTTTTAAATATAACTGTTACAAGACTTTACAGTCAGGTGATTTTTCTTATAATTACCACTGTTTAATGTTATAAGAAAAATGAAAGCGAATTATTTCTGACACTGTTTTTCATCTGATTCTAAGTAAAGGAAATGAATTTATGCTTAAACCTTGCTTATGATTAAAGCTTGGCTGCTCCTCTCTTGATTCAACAGTTGCCTCTGATTAGATCCATAATGAGAGGAAAAATATGAATTTTTTCATTCCCAACTTTTCCTCCTTGTTCCCACCAGAGAGGTTCTGGGACTTAGGCCCTGGCTGTTGTTGGTGTTTTTAATATCAGGCCTTGCTGAGGTCATCTCAGCATGGTCTTACTGCAGAGTGGGGAGGATAAACCAGAGCTTTATGGAGTTTAACCTGTATGCCCATGAACTGTGTTTAGCTTAAACTTGTTCTTTCCCATAGGACATGTGAGCTTGGTGCCAAGCTTCCTGCTCATCCAACTGGCTTCCACCATAGCACTATTACTATTCTTGCAGCTCAGGATAGCAGAGCAGCATTATTATTACCAGTGATTCTCAGACACTGGCAGATTCCCAGAAAGCCAATCCCATCTGGCCTTCCTTTCCTTCTTTGTAACCGGCGCACATACCCTCAGTTTGGTAGCCTCTGGTTTGGCCTATAGTGAGGGCCAGTTAAGATGTTAGAGGTGCCCAAGACCTGAAAATGCTTTTAATTCCTTCCATCCTCCAGCACAGATAATCTCGACAGCAACCACAACAGCAGCAGCAACAAGACTTTTCACTATGAATAGCACACATGTCTACTATATATCGGCTGGATACAGGTTCACTGTTAATAGCACCAGACACTACTTTATGTGTTATGTGTGGACGAGTTCACCTAATACTACAATGCTTTGAGTTTTATTATTATTATTATTATTATTATTATTATTCTGAGTTTATAGAGGAGGAAATGAGGCACAGAAAGGTTAAGTACATTGCCCAAGGTAACACAGCTGGTATGTACCTGAGTCAGGGTTTGAACTTCGGAGTAATGCCAGCACCTGTGGGCTTAACTGCTGTTTTGTTAATCGGTAACACTAAACAGAAAGACTCAAAATTTGTATGCTGAAGTTGAATAGCATTTTTTTGTAGTTGTTGTTTTCTAATGGCATATTTTGTAGAAGTCATTTGAAAGGGATACTTTTTTTTTGTTTGGTGACCCTGATTTGCCAGAACCCTAAAGACTTTGTGGCTATTACATAGTTTAGTGCTGCGCTGCCCCATCCAGTCCTTGGCTCAACTTCCAGGCTCCTTAGAGGCCCGCCCTCTCCTTTCATCTTCACAAGGTCACAGTTGGTCTGCCCCATTTATCAAGAGAAGGAATCTTCTATCTCACTGGGAAAAAGAAGGGACAGCACCTCTCTACAGTGTGGTAATGCAGATAGGAGACCACTGTATCCTCAGGCAGGAGGACCTAAGGACTGCTCACCCGGAAATGTAGGCCCCACCCTCAGCTCCCAGTGTGACTGTAAGCCATTTAACCTCCCTGTGTGAGCGCTGATGAAATAACACTTTGATCTTTGCAGAGAGAAAAGCTTTATAAAAATACCAAATAAGTCCACCCTTTCTTGGCACCTCTTAAACTCATGTGGAGGGCTAATGTGCCTCATAAAATTCCAGTGCGTCCTTCGTTACAAGGCTGCATTCCAGGACTCCCAAGTTTTCAATCATAATATTGTGTCTAGTTTTCTGAAGTGCCTAAAAGCAAAAATAACCCCTGAGACTTCTTACAGAGCCTTTTGTCTCAAGAGCTTAAGCATTCTAACAATATACATTCTATTTAAAAAAATCTTATACATTATTTAAAATGTGCAGTTTGAAACCAAAATTGTATCTAAGTGTCTGCTGGAGGTCTGTTTTTCTTCTTTTAGGCTGTTTTCCTTAGTGACTTGGGATACAGCTTCAATGCGGTAGCCACCCTTCTTCTTCTTCTTTCTTTTTTTGCCTATTCAAAGCAGGATTCCTTCTGTCACCCTCCCCTAGCCCTGTACCCAGCTCTGTCTTCCTTGTGTGGAGCCCATAATCCAAAATTAGCACTCATAAGCACCAGACTCAAATCAAAATTTATATTCCTTCAGCACTCTGTAGTCAGGGAGAAGTTCATTATGTATTTTCAGGTGTGGAAGACTGAGATGACCAGGGAGAAATTTTTCCAGGAATATTTGCATTTTTAAATTGCAAGTTCAGAAGAAGAAATCCAAAATGATTGAATTTTATGCAAGAAAGAGGTAATTGCTGTTCATACCTCTTTACTACCGCATAGAGAATCACGTCTTTGGACAGGCACAGAAGCCACCACAGGAGAGAAGCAAAGAGGGAGCGGACAGTTCCCACACACGTTCTGTTTGTCTGGCATCATCCCACTCAACTCTATGAGGTGCACAGGATTGTCATCGTTTTACAGATGGCAATTCCAAGGTTCAAAGAAGTCAGGTAATTTCCCCAAGGTTATACAACTAGAAAATAGCAAAACCAAGTTCTGGTCCAAAGCCTTTATGTAACACTGGAAATTAGAAAAACCATACTTGAGTTTCACTTGGATTCACCTCTATTTGGAGCAACAGAGCCCCATCATCACCTGCTCTATTCAGTTGAGTTCAAAAAGCAGTTATTGAGCATATCTTATGTGCTAGGCTTTTCTAAGCACTGCAGACCCAAATATGAACATGGCCTAGCCTCTGTCCTGGAGAAACTTACTTCTTTTGAAGTAATAAATTACCTTCTCAAAGGGCAAAACTTATTTAAGTATGGTAGGCTTAGGTATAAATACAATTTAATGTAATAAGTTTTTAATGCATTTTCAATTGCATTCTCTTAGTACATCATTTAATAATGTAAGAGATGGCCTGGTGCGGTGGCTCACGCCTGTAATCCCAGCACTTTGGGAGGCCAAGATGGGTGGATCACCTGAGGTCAGGGGTTTAAGATCAGCCTGGCTAACATGGCAAAGCTCTGTCTCGAGTAAAAATACAAAACAATTAGCTGTGCGTGGCAGCAGGGAGCCTGTAATCCCAGCTACTCAGGAGGCTGAGGCAGGAGAATCGCTTGAACCCAGGAAGTGGAGGTAGCAGTGAGCTGAGATCACGCCACTGCTCTCCAGCCTGGGCGATAAGAGCAAAACTCCATCTCAAAAAAAAAAAGTAAGAGATAAGGAATCTTACAATCTCCATTTTATAGATGAGAAAACTCTATGTCTGTACTGTCCTATATCGTAAGATGTGGTTATCTACATTTATTAACTGAAATTAAATGAAAGTACACCCTTAGTTCTTCAGCAGCTCTAGCCACATTTCAAGTGTTCAGTAGACACCTGTGTCAAGTGGCTATTATATTGGATGGTACAGATGTAGAACATTTTCATTATTGCAGACCGTCCCATTGGACAGTGCTGCTGTAGGTAATTTGCCTACACAAGAATATGAGAGATGAACTTAGGTCTGACACTAGGGTATATGCTTTTGACTGTTATTGTTATATTGCTTTCATAATTACGCTGAACTTGGAGAGGTGGAGAGAAAGTTAAATATCTCTTATTTCTTTAAGAAATAAGAAATACCTCAGAAATGGTGGGTGTATTAGGTCATACTTGCATTGCTATAAAAAATATCTGAGACTGGGTAATTTATAAAGAAAAGAGATCTGATTGGCTCATGGTCCTGCAGGCTGCACAAGAAATATAGTGGCATCTTTTTCTCAGGAGACCTCAGGAAGCCTTCAAACATGGAGGAAGGCACAGAGGGAACAGGCAGGTCACATGGTGAAAGTAGGAACGAGAGAGAGAGTTGGAGGGGGTGTGCCAGATACTTTTAAAAAGACCACATCTTGGGAGAGCTCACTCACTATCCCAAGGATAGCACCAAGAGGATGGTGCTAAATCATTAATGAGAAATCCATCCCTGCCATCCAGTCACCCCCTACCAGGCCCCACCTTTGACACTGGGGATTACATTTCAACATGAGATTTGGATGGGTACAAATATCTAAGCTATATCAGTAGGGAGCTAGTGACATACCAACAGAATTTCCACTGTAGTCTTTCTGTGGTCCCTCTCAGAACGGGGAACTGTTTCTTTTGACTCATCGGGAAAGTTAGTACTTGCTATTTAATTGCCTTTTTATGGAACTGGTTGGTGACTTTTGTTAAGAGTTATTCTAAGATTATGCCTTATTTACTCTTAAGCTTCAGTTCCTAATATAGCACCTGGTACTTAATAGGTACACAATGAACTAAATTTTAAGAAAGACAACTATAATATCTGCCGTCTTAAAAGAATTGTAGTCAACAAGAGAAACATCGGTGGATATCCTTATGATTCCTAAGGGGAAAAAGCAAAGAAGATTTTCTCCAGGGCAACATCCAGGTGCCTGGCTTCATAAAAAAACGCAACTTTGTAGCTATACTGTGATAGGGATATAAGAAGGAGTGATCATAAGAATTGCCTAAAATTTTATCTGGGTCAGATTTTACAGTATGCTATTTTAAATCTAAACCAAAGAAACTGTGTCTGGCTCCAAAACAAGCCCTAAGAAAAAGTTGCCTCACTACCAAGTTAATTCCCCTTATCATCTTACGCAGTGAAAGCAAACTAAGTCAACTGTCTGCAATGTATTGCAGTGTGTTATCCCAGATTACTTGCCTTTACCCACCAAATGTTGTGTGAAAGCTGAAAAACACACCCTATTTTGGCTCCCAGCTCATCCTCCTGCTTCCTTTTATTAATGCAAAGTCTCCACCTCTCCCACTCATCTCCCTTGCCTTCTCTTCATGAGTTAGCTAAAGTGTTGGCTTCTGTGTCATTTAGAGCAAACAAAACCTATAGAAATATGTTTTAAAAGACAGATGCACAGATTTGGGATGGGAAGCAAATGTTGGATGCTCACTCAATGCCTCGTAAAGGCTTTAATTTACAGCAAAAATAAAAAGGAGTTGTTCAATACACAGTGTGAGGAGTCAGCTTTGGAAACTGATAAGAAAAATGCCAGACTCATTTTGAATTTGAACTTAACAACCAGAACCCTTATTTCTTCATAGCAAAATGATGGCTACTTTCTTGGACTGATTTAAGAATTTCCCAGAGACATTTCGCCTGGGCTCCTTTGTAGACCGATTTCTGCAGGCTTTAGAATACCCCTTGCAGGGCTTATCAGAGAAGATTCCAATTTAGAGCAGCAAAAGTTTAGTGTCTGGTATCAGCTCTTGCTTTTTTCTTTTTTTTTTTTTTTTATTAAAGGAGACACGATGTTTTACAGTGTTAACAGCTTTGAAAGGTCTTATATTTCCAGTGAACAGAGCACTTTTGTGAAAAGGGCTCTGAAAAGTATTATTCAGGCAAAAATGTATCAAAGCGATGGGAGTTAAAAAGAGAAAAGTTTGCTGATGTAGAGATTGGAGGAAGCATGTACTGACAGGTGCAATTATGGCCAAATAATTGAATCTTTTAGGAGAGATCTGGTGAGATAAGACAATAGTTATGAACTCACATCAGAAACCTGTTCATAATTAGATACTCAGGGGTTTGGCTGTGAATAATACAGCCAAAGTGGGGATCTCAAACAACTTTATATGCAGGACACAGCAGCAGCGGCATTTGCACTTTGTAAAATAGAGTTTAATAGCATAATTTGAGCCCAGCAGACCTTAATTGGTACAGAGGTTAGAAAGAAGGCTTTGTGGTCCACATTCTCCCTCAGGCTCCCCATAGCCTGGAACCTCTCTCTGCCCCAAAGAGTGAAGGTCAATTCAGCTTCTAAGACCTCTGATCTCAGAGAATCTAAAAAAAAAAAAAAAAAAGTAAACTTTCAAAGCTAATGAATTGCTTTTATTAGTAATGTTAAAAATCTTCGCTCTTTGGTTGAAGAGTTTCCAGGCACTTCAATTTCCTTTGTCTACATGTGCCTTAGCCAAAGACAGTGGGATAGAGAACAATACAGGGTTTATTTCTGAGAATGTTTCACCAAAGACATACAATATAATAACCTTGTTCCTGGTCTTGAAATATAGGTGCTTAAAGCCTTGACCCCATGACATACTGCATCCACACTTTGTTCAGGAATCTGAAGGACAGTTCTTTCCCAGGGTCTCTGTGTAGAAATGGAGCTGAGAGGAGGACACTAGCTAGCAAAATATGGCATGGTCATTTCTACTTAGAGCAAAGGACATCTCTAAGGTTCCATTAATAATTCTGCTAAACAGCTCACATCAGGCTTTCATTCTTAATGAAACAATATAACTTACTCTGCTATATTGTATGATTTATTTCTTCCAAATTTATAATTTCTTTTATCCTCTTCAAAGTTAGATTACTTTGTCATTGTAATGCTGTTAAAGGTTCTTAAGTTGGCTAGTGAGTTATAGGTTTCTGATAATGACACCTTAACTTAATACTCAGGTGATAGCTCCTTTTTCTACCATGGAGAACTGACATTTGAATGTCTTTGGATCTCTAGCATTTTTCTTCCTTTTTCCTAACTGCTAACATTTCACCTTACCTTCTGCCAGTAAGCTTTCAGACTCCGTTAGTATCTAATTAGATAGAAGACTGTCTTTTGCATTGGCCTTCTTTAAGTATTTAACACATTCAAAAGTAAATTCCGTATTGCATCACGCATCTACCACTACTGTAGCCTTGACCTAGCCTATTCTCTTCTTACATTATGAAGCATTTAGCACAGTGCCTGGCTCGCAGTAAGCATTCACTATAATTGTTATTTTAATTTCTGTTCACCTCGTTTACTTCATCTTCAGTATTTTCTTGGAGTTTGACCTAGTGACTAATTTAAAATTATTGTTGACACATATTCTGCCTGGATCAGTGGGAGCTCTTTAGTATTAACATCATAAGCCACAATGGGGGTTTTCAGATTTTCCATGGTGGGTTGCTTGATCTTAAATCCAATATTCGTGCAGGCAATATTGCAAATTGGTCACAGGAATGAGTCTATAGGGTCCACTCCCAGCTTAGAAGAATTATACTTGTAACTGAATCAAATGCATAGGGAGAAGGAATTAGCTACCTCTCTACCTCCCAGCCACCACCTTTCATTCTTCTTTAGTACCATGATGCAATTTTAGTGGAATTAAACTTGAGCAGCTCTACATGATGTCATCACATTCAGGTGTAGTTTTAAGTACTAGTTGCTTGAAGCTTGCTAGGAGAGCTCATCAGTTATGACAGTGGATTTCAGCCCTGGCTGTGTCTTATTATCATCTGTAGAGAGTTAAAAAAAAAAAAAGCTCAGGTGTATCTCAGGGAGTCTGACTGAATTAGTCTTAGGCAGGGCCTAGCCATTCGGTATTTTTAAAAGGCCCTTCAAGTGATTTGGAAGGTCGAGAACCACTGAGTTGGAGGAAAAGAGACTTAGGAAATACTGACTACATTTTTGCTTGTGCTAGCTAACTTGGCCAAACTCTTTTCCTACAGCCTAAGCTATGTACACTGCAGCCCTTTTCTTACTTATACCATATCTACAAATTGAAACAACAGAGAGCAGAGAGTGTAGCTTTGGAGTTCAAAAAATTTCAGACCTTGTCTCTGAGCTGGGTGTAGTGGCTCATGCCTGTAATCCCAGGACTTTGGGAGGCCGAGGTGGGAAGATCACTTGAGATCAGGAGTTCAAGACCAGCCTGGGCAACATGGTAAGACCCCTCTACCCTCCCCAGTTTCTACAAAAAATTAGCCAGGTGTGGTGGCATGCACCTTTAGTCCTAACTACTCGAGGGGCTGAGGTGGGAGGATCAGTTGTGACAGGAGGTCCAGGCTGCAATGAGCTGTGATTGCTCCATTGCACTCTAGCCTGGGCAACAAAGAGGGGCCCTAATTAAAAAAAAAATTATCGCTGTCTCTTATTAAAAGTGTGGTAGCCTAGGAAAAGATTCTTAGATTTCTAAAATTTTAATTTCCTCAGTTTTAAATTGGAATAAAAAAGCTTCCCTTATTATTTATATTTATTATTCCTTTATGAAACACATAAGGAAAGATTCAGTTACCAATGTGACATGAAAACAATTAGCATAGTACCTAGTACATAGTAGGAGCTCAGCATATTCTCTCTCTCTTCTTTATTTTTCATTTCTTCATATGTAAAATGAAGGGCTTGGATTATATTTAAATACCCCTATACCCTAAAATCCAGTGAATTTGATTATTTGCCATAAGCAATGTGATTGAAGAATAACCACCTCATATTCCTTTTTATTTTTAATTTGTATTTTTATAAACTGTTAACTAAGTTCTTCCCAAAGTTAGTTCGGCCTATCCTTTTTTTTTTTTTTTTTTTTTAAACAAATTCAGTTCTGTTCATGTACAAAAAAGGAAGTTATTGACACAGTTGACATGGGACGAATTTGGAGTTTTTTTCAGCATCCTGTCCACTATTCTCAATTGGCTGCCCTTTCAACCTGCTGTCTATGAAGTAATTGGCCAAGGTTGGGGATTTGGTTTGAGTTGTGGGAATAAGATTTTTTGATAGAGTGATTGAGTGATGCTATCTGTTTTGTGTGGGCATCAATCTTGGCCCTTGACCATCATTCATTTACTTCAACCATGTGACTGTCCAACATAGTTTATACTTGTAATAATGGTAGCACCTGGTATTTGTATTATAGCACCTATTTGAAGTAATACATTTCAGAGGAGTACAAGTGAAATAAAAAATATCTTTTAATTACTACCTAGATAATTGGTGGGGTTTTTTGGTCAAGAATTTAAAATATTCCTGCATCTTAATCCATTCCCAGACAGCCATAGGGGAATTCATTCCATTACAGCTTGGTATTATCAAACAGTTCATTATTCATGGCAATGACTCAGGAAGGCACCAGCCTTGTGAAAAATACCTGTCTTTCACCCACTTACCTGGCTCCAAATGAAAGCTCAGGCAAATGAGAGAGGTTCCAGGCTTCTATTATTATTTAGTTCAGGCTAACCAAAGCAGAGAACTGGGAGATTCTTCTAATGTGTTATCACAAGAGAGTTGCTTATATTAGAGCTCAAATCATCTAGAGCTACTTTGATGATGATGATAATAGAATCTTCTTTTGTTACCCATTGCCTGGCAAAGTGTAACAGGATGGCAGTGCAACTTAAGGGTTAACAGCAAGAGTTTAAAAATCATGACAAACTGGATCCCAATTCTGCCTTCCCCACTATCTATAGGAAGAAACAGCAAATGTTTTCTATAAAGGGCCAGCTAGTAATTATTTTAGCCTTATGATCTTAGTCATAACTACTCAACTCTGTAGTGTGGTCAAAAGCAGCCACAGATAATACATAAATGAATGGGCATGGCTACGTTCCAACAAAACTAATTATTTTCAAATACAGGCAATGGACCAGATTTGGACCATGGCTGTTGTTTGCCTATCGTTGATCTATAGAATCTTGTGCTAACAAGTTATTTTAATTCTCTAAGATTGTTTTGAGGATAAAGGATATAATGCTACATGCATTATATTATTTTTATTACATATAAAAACACTGTGTACTTGGCATATGTAAGAGCTTGAAAGTAATAGTTGCTTTTATTTTATTAAAATATTATATATCGTATGTTTTAAGTGCTATTGATTATGAGATGCACTGGGATTTCAGACATATTAAAATGATTAAAAAATCCAAGCATTGATGAAATATAGTAACTAATTATGGTGACAAGGTCATATTTAGGATTTTAAGTCTTCTTCTATCAGTGGTAATTTAAAGCTTCTTATATAACATGTGTTTGTCATGCCTGTTTTGTCAGAGACACATGCCATGAACTCTTGGGACATGTTCCACTACTTGCGGATCCTAAGTTTGCTCAATTTTCACAAGAAATAGGTCTGGCGTCTCTGGGAGCATCAGATGAAGATGTTCAGAAACTAGCCACGGTGAGTTCATTTTCAACTTAAAAACAGTTTTATTTATGTCCATTTATAAGGTAAAGACAGCTTTAGGATTATTGACTATGAATTATAGGTAAATGTTCTAGAGAAAGTGTGGTGAACTTACCTTTTCCTATGTTGTATTCATTTGAAGCACAATGAATTCTGCTTATTGACCACCAAAACACATGTATTTTATCATTCTTGTTCAGGGGTCAGCTAGAGATAAAGGACTAGATAATAAACATATTAGGTTTGTGGGTCGTAAGGTCTCTGTCAGAATTACTCAGCGCAGCCACTGTGGTATGAAAGCAGCCCACAGACAACAAATAAGTAAATAAATGAGTGTGGCTGTGTCCCAATAAAACTTTATTTATAAAAGTTGGTGATGGGCCAGATTTGACCTGTGTATTGTGGTTCACTGACTCTCACAGAAATAGTAGTAATAGTAAAAGGTATACATTTATGGTAAAGTAGGAGTTGCACCTTAAACTATCTGATTATTCTAGATGGTTGTAGTCAGACATAATTTGAGTCAACAAGCAGTAAGGCACTTTGGCTCAACAATTATTTTAAGTACAAAATCAGGAAAAGATTTAATAGATGTTATACTATCTTCTTAAAACTGAAGTTCTGCAAACAAGCCAATATGAGAGGAGGGGTCTAATGTTGGCAGCTACCTTTAAGATGCTGAAGGGCCAGATTTAGCATGCTCGTATGCCTTATACTAGTTCCACTTCTAAGGGCCCAGGAAGAGAAAAAGCGGGTTCAGTCAACCCGTTGCCTATAGGGACCAGTCAGCCCAAGTGAGCAAAGCCACCAGGGGATGAAAAATGGGATCTTAAATTGTATGTATTGAGCACAGGTACACAACAGTGGCATATTGGATATGCAGGAATATTCTTCTTCACTTCCACCCAGAAATAAGTTTTTGCCTAGATTTCTTTAAAAAACACAGACCTGGCCAGGTGCAGTGGCTCATGCCTGTAATCCCAGCACTTCAGGAGGCTGAGGTGGGTGGATCACAAGGTCAAGAGATTAAGACCATCCTGGCCAACATGGTGAAATCCCGTCTCTACTAAATATACAAAAAGCTACTTGGGAGGCTGAGGCAGGAGAATCACTTAAAACTGGGAGGCGCAGGTTGCAGTGAGCTGAGAATTCACCACTGCCCTCCAGCCTGGCGACAGAGTGAGACTCTGTCTCAAAAAACAAAAAAACCAAAAAACCAGACCTTTCAGTATATCTTTTGTTTCCTACTTTTGATAAAGATATAGGAACTGGAAAGTATTTCTCAACTAAAAGATAAACAGCAATGCAGAAGCCATCTAAATGAAAAGGACCTCTGGGGTTGGTATGGAGATGAATAGGGTCTGGCGGGGACTGGGGTGGATGAGGGACAGCGTGTCTCTTGTATAGCATGTTCTCAGCTTCCGCTGATGGTTGTCAGATGAGATGTGGCCTTTGTGTTGTTAGAGATCTCCTAAATTTTTGAGAGAGACTGGCAATCTAGATTTCTAACTGAAATTTAATGATTTAAAAATTGTTGGCTTATTAAAAAAAAATCCCACCAGTATGAGCTGAAGAAAATATATTTGTAGACTGAATCTAGACCTTGACTTCCAATTTGTAACTTCTGGTATAAGGATTGTATCTCAGGTGTACTGGCTATCCATCACAATATAATAAATGATCTCAAAGCTTAGTGGCTTAAAGTTTCTATGGTTGGACATTTGAAAGCAGCTTAGCGGAGTGGTTCTGGCTCAGGGACTCTCAGGAGGCTGTAGTCAATATGCTGTCTGGGCCTGTAATTGTTTGGGAATTGGCTTCCGAGATGGCTCACTCATGTGGATATTGGCAGGAGGCCTTGGTTCCTCACCGTGTGGGCCTCTCTTCAGGCTATTTATAACATGGTCACTGGCTTCCTCCACAAGTGATGAAGAGAGTGAGAGCAAGAAGCTGTAATGTCTTTTGTGACTTGATCAGACGCTGTTCACATTGGCCATACACTATTCATAAGAAGGGGCTCATTTTAGCTCACTTTCAACTGGAGTGGAATTAGTTTTCACCATTTAGAAAAAGGATTGTCAAATTACTTGTGGATGTATTTTAAAACCACCATATCATGAGTTATTTAGTTCTTAAACCGTGGTTCTGGCTTTAAACTCCTTGTTTTGGAACCTTTTCTGTGCCTTTCAAACTTGCCTTGAAATTTTCTGGCTTCAGTCCCTACCATCTATACTCTTGATCACGGAGCAAGATAAATTGCTTACTTGTCTGACTTTAAATAACTGTAAACTGATACTCAATGGCCAGGCTGTGTGGAGCTGACAGGTGTGTGTGTGTGTGTGTGTGTGTGTGCGCGTGCATGCACGTGTGCCTGTAAACATGTGCATCCAAATAGAGAAGAAGGAAAACGGCAGGAGTTTATGGATGTAATTGTAGGTGGATCCTCTTGAGTGCTCTTAATCCTTTTTAAAAAGCAGTGACATGAATACCGTTTTATGGTCCTTTATTTTTACAGCCAATCAAATTATGACTAATTAATTCCATCATTCAACCTACATTTATAAGGAATATGACATGGTCCTCCTCACTTTCTGGAAATTTATAGCTTATATCGATAAAACAGATTTTTTAAGAGGATAGTTTATACTGAATCTCTACAGATGAGAAAAGATAGTCCAGTGGAGAAGAGTGAAAGCGGAAATAGAGGAACAGTCTCAGTTGGAACATTCTCTCTAGTTTGGCAGGGCTGTGTTCTTTCATGGGGGCTCTGGGGAATGATCTGTTTTGTTGCTTTTTCCACCTTCTTGAGGCTATCTGCATTCCTTGGCTCATGGCTTTCTTCATTCCTATTTAAAACCAGCAATGGTGCATCTCTTTGATCTTTTTTCTATCGTCACGTCTCTCTCACTGACCAAGACTGGGGAAGGTCCTTTGATTCTAAGGGCTTCTATGATTAGATTGGGCCCACCTGGATAATTCATGATAATCTTCCCACCTCAGTTTCTATGCCCATCATCAACATCTGCAAAGGTAACATAGTCACAGGTTCTGGGGATTAGGGCATCAAAATCTTTATGGGGTCATTATTTTTTGTTTCTACTTTTATACTTTTAGGAAAAAAATTATACTCATACCTTGAAATCTCTTTTACTAGGGCCAGCAAATTTGTAGGATGAGTAAGTTTTCTTTAGGGGCCTATATTCCTTAGGTTAATTTCAATATTCTTGGCCTGGGTTGCTTGAGCTCCAACAGCTAAAAACACTTCCGTCTAGTAGAGAACATTAGGCGATTAATCATGTTTCACCATCTCCTCTCTGTCTCTTTCTCTCTTTCTCTTTTATTGTCCTTTTGCTGAAATGCACCTGCTTTTTTGCAAAAGCCAATTTAAGCTAACAGGTATTCTTTAAGCGGCTAAAGGATCCTAGGTACTCTGAGGTGGGGATAGGGAAAAAAAGAGGTGGTAGTTTCTTCAAGAAACTCACAGTCTAGTACCACAAAATACAAAATACAAAAAACCCAGAGTCAGTATTATTTTGTATTTATATACATGAGTAGTTACATATGAGATATGGATTTAGCTGAATATTCCCCATGTGTGAATGAGTTCTGAATTCAGTGTTGGAGACTGGGCTTCAGAATAGGGGCCTGAAGAGAAGGTCTTCTCTGTATAGACGATGGGTAGGAAGGATCAAGTGTCCACCAAGGAGGCCAGCCTACCTGCCATCTTATGATGATTTTGACAGTTTTTTTTTTTAAAAAGTGTGAACTTGCAAAGGACTTAACATAAATGCTTTAAATGCAGTGAAGAATTTGGGATGGAGTGTGGGTGGGTGTTTGCCTCACCATGGGTTTGCCTGATTCACTCATTTCTCTTCTCTTGATATTTCTTGAGCTCCCACCCCAACACACTCTGACCTTCTGTATCTCATGAGCCTTCTAGTTCCGAATTTTCCCTCTTCTGTAGACTGCCCATTTACTTCAAATAGTGTTTTGCAGACCAAAGAGAAATTTGGAAGGATTTTTCTGTATGATGTGGAGGGTATGGCAGAGGATAGCCTCACGCAGTGTGAGGAGGCTAGGGGAGATTGTTCCTGAAATGATTCTAAAACTGCTGTTGACTTCAAGAGCCACATCCCACCCATCAGTTAAAAACAAAGTGAATAGAAAACTGCCAGAGATAGTCTTGGAAGAAAACACAGATTCCAACTAGGCAATTTCAAATAGGTCCTAGAATAAATAGCCTATTGGATACCATGCATATTAACGAACCTCAAACCATATACTGAAACTAGAAGGCAAATTTAATGACCCGCTTAAAGAAACAAAAAGATTAAGAGCTCAGGTCAGTAAGATAAGAAGGGATAAAAAGTCCATGGTAGGGGATAGTGGTAGCTGGTGAGGCCAGATGAGAAATAGAGGTATATTAGCTGATTTCCTCAAAGTTGTTCACATTAAGTCTTCTGAAGAAGTAGAGGAAAATGAGCAATGAGATGCACCAAAGGAGAAAAATCTATAGAGAGGACAAATGGAAAGCCATGGAAATCACTATTTACGCGGAACAATGAGACAGGCCGTATTACTCTTTGACTCTAGGTGAGATTTATATTATTAATGACGCTGTTTCTATAGTGCCTGTTTTTCTTTGCTTAGTGAATTTAAGCACTTATGAAAAAGAGAGTCATGCCTAGTGAAAGCAGACACATAATAACTTTCTGTGATATACTATCAACAAATCCGTGTAAAGAAGAAAACAAACTGCTAGGACTGATTGGCACCGCCAAACTCTTTGTCCAAAGCAGCTTTGAACTTCTTGGTCTGATTTTCAGAGGTACCAGACTATATGGCCTATGGCCACTCCGTTTCCTTGCTATATTTCTATAGAATATTTATTTTGACATTTTAATAATGCTCAGTTTTGAGAATAAAGCTATCTATGCTGTTTAATTGGGCAATGGTTTCTATGCCCTGAGAATCATTTAAATGAACTCTTTTGTATCTGAAGAAATTGATGACAATGCTTAGAAAATGTATTTCAAATGCATTGTTATACATGTAAATAATTTGCCCTCTGGTAGGTAATGAATAAGATCACTGGTTTTGGCAGCAGTACTGTTTTCATACTCATCATAGCTGTCCAAGGTCTGTGTGTGATAGATATGCAAAAATATTCTCAATAAAGGCTGCTTAGAGTGTAGTTATAATTTCGAGACCAGCTATTTACCGCTGTAGTACTAGTGGAAGTGAATTTAATAGATTAGCATGTATGTTAGCAGTTATAAACTTAAATGCTACTTCAGTGGCCAGCTAGGTAGCACACACGTGTAAAACAGCTTGTTATAAGATAATAAGGAGTATTAGAGCATGTGGACAACTGGAGAATATATATTATGCTAAAGGGCTTCAAATTTAAAAACTGAAACAAGACAAAATGTTCTTCAGCTGCAAGTGCTGTCTGCAAGTTGAAACAGAACTTCATGGCTCAGTTCTCTGTCCTTGTATTTAAAGTTATATTCTACCTTAGACTATACCATCCTTGAGGGACAAGCGCATGCTAGATTCATCTTTATATCACATTCTGCATTCTCAATTACTATTTTCTGGACAGCACAATATTTTCCCTAAGAAAAGACAGCTATTACAGTGTTCAGTAGAGATAATTATCTTATTGCAGTTGAGAGGTGCTGGTTTTGAGTTATAACTTTAAACAGTTACAAACATGACTCTCATACATATGCACTGAACATGTGTCAAATATTTATTTAACACCCATTAACAAGGGAAAAGCAGGATGGTAAATCTAGTTCACAGAAGAGTTTGAGAGACTGAGAATATAGTCACTGAAAGAAAGAATACTGAAATAAGATGCAGACTGGTTTATGCTCTCCAGGGTAGTAAAACTATAATGTTGAGGTTATCTTTTCTACCGGGCAGAAATTATTTGCATGTCTTGTAGACAAAAATAATTTGCAATTTATCAATCTTCACAAATTAACATTGAACTTTATAGTATGTGGCCCCTAATCAATAAATAGGAAGTCAGACAAAGATTATATCCCCTAGATCAGTGCTTCTCAAACTGTGATGTATACAAAGTAACCTGGGGATTGTGTTAAAATGCTGATTCTGACAGAGTAGGTCTGGAGTGAGGCCTGAGACTTGGCATTCCTGACAGATCCTACATGATGCTGATGCTGCAGGTTCAAGGACCACACTTGGTAGTAGGAGAGGTGGGTGGCATTTTAGACACGCGGCTCCCTTAGACAATACTAGAGTATGTCTTTCAAAAGGCACTTAGTAACCTTTTATCCTTATTTCCATATTTTTTCTGCTTTTCTAACAACTGGATAGACAGGATATCACCAGATAAATATTATGCAGTATGAGATGAGTATATTTATGACTGACTCAAGCCCTGAAATGGACTTTTGCATCTAGGAGAGACATGTCATTCCTTCTGTTTTGTGTCTCTGCTTTCACCCTCTTCTATCTGCTGTTTTCTCATATGACTTACATTACTTATTTTTAT
>NW_016107744.1:923058-936475 GCF_001604975.1 Cebus imitator
AGACAGGTTTTCACCTTGTTGGGCAGGCTGATCTCAAACTCCTGACCTCCGGTGATCCACCTACCTTGGCTTCCCAAAGTGCTGGGATTACAAACTTCTTAGAACCTTTAATAACATAATATGTGGAGTGAATCTCCAAAAGTGGTAAAATGTTATTTTTCTAAACTTACCATATCTCCTCCATTTGAAGGTGCCATCGGTTATAAAACATATTGTTAATTTGATAGTGACTTTTCTTTAGAAAGAAACAGATTCAGCTAGCAAAATTTTTGATATTGTAAAATGAAGCTCCATTTTGGAAATATTAAAGTATTAAAAAAGTGAACCTGAGAATTGTTGGTCAAAGAATAAAAAGTTTTAGATAGATAGAAGAAATAGGTTTTGAGGTCTATTGCACAGAAGGGTAACTGAAGTCAATAATAATATATATTTCAGAATAACAAAGGTAGTAACTTTCAGATGTCTCACCATAAAAATAATAGGTAGATGAGATGATGGACATGTTAATTAACTTGATTTAGTCATGCCATGTCATATACAAATATCAAAACATCACATTGCATCCCACAAATATATACAACCGTGATTTTTCAATCAAAAATAATATTAGAAATGATAACTGGCATGCAAAGAGGGTCTGGCTGTTTGTACTCCCAGCTGAGAAAGAAAGGGTGACCAGTGCTTATAGGTATAAGCAGAGCCATGGATGTCACTAGATGAGGGAGGGGGAAAGAGACAGAGACAGAGAGAGACAGAAGGGGTAAGAGAAAGAGACAGAGAGAGACAAAGCAAATGAGAATAGACTGAAATAGTAAATTAGAAATTGGTTCTTCATCTGGCCAGGACAAAGGAGGAAGAAACATGGCTACATCTGAACCCTGATAATGGCAAGGCTAGAACCTTAAACATTTAGATATTGATTGCTATGGAGTGCACTTGACAAGTAATACAAATCTTAGAAACAAAACAAAACACAAAAAGAAAGAAAATACATTATGTCATCATAGTGGTCTCTTTTTATGAAATGGATGTTAGCATCCCAGGCTTTTAATATTCCAAGAAATACATTTTAGGAGCTATAAATCTGGAATGTTTTCTGAAAGGGTGAAATTCATTGTGAACATGACCAGACCATCAGCTAATTTTTTTTTTTTTTTTGCAGGAAAGAAGTGTCAGGAAATTAATAATACAGGATTCTGTTTGTACTTTCCTTGATTAAAACAATTTATTTTTTTCAAGTAAAAGACTTTGCATTGATTGGGGCTTTTGATGGTCATGAATCAAGTGTATTTGAATTTTCAGGTATTATCAGTATATTCTCATGCTGAGAGTGGTAATGAAACGCACAGTCAGTCTTAAACTAATAATAAGTATAATTTATATTAGAAGGGTAATTATAAAGGTAATCTTAGTTTATAAATTGCTAATTAATATTTTCCTGCCTGCCGAGGATATTATCTTGTTTCCTGGTCCCTCTTGTCTTTGCCTACCTGGCTGGGGACTGGGATCTTTGGATGCTAAAAGACTTATGCACAGCTGTAGTTCTTTCTGAACATGGATGACATTAAAAATGACCACTTTAGTATCTCTACAGAAAGCTTGAAATATGCCTCAGGCTTATTTATTCCATGTAGAGTCTTTGAACTAGTTCAGCTGTTTGGATCATTTGATACAAAGCTGACAAAGGGCTGGGAGGAATGCTCTTTTATACATTCTTAATTGAGATGTTTGTGTGGATGATTAGTTTGCGTGTTATTTCTAAGAGTAACTTAATTAAAAGTTAATAATATCTATTCCAAGTCATTAATTGCACTTTTATGTCTGCTGTGCATATAGAAAAGTAGTAGATCTTGCAAGCACTCTAATTCTTTAACTAGTCACTTAGACCTTAACTTCTGTCCTTTTCCACTGTTTTTACCACTACTTTTTCTTGGTCTTTTTCTACCTGGGTGCTCTGAGGCCACACTGCCTGCTAATTCTCTCCTGAGAGCTTTGGTATTGTATCCCAGGATGCTTCATTCTATCCGTATGTGCATATTTTCCTTATGATATTTGTTGTTGCCATTATGAAGTGTTTGCCATCTATTTATATTATGATGATAACACCAAAGGTATCTGAAATTAGAAAAACAAACAAGAACTCTGCATTGCTCACTATGTTCAGAAACAAATATATTTGCAATCTGGAATAGTTACATATTTTTGCAACTCAAATCTTTCTTTGTTATTTATAATTGTATTCTAGGGCTCTTAGAGAGCCACCACATAACTGCAGATGAGAAACAAAGTAACACAATCCTATTTTAGATATTTGGAAATTACCAAATATCTAAAAAAACTACTACAAAGATATAACTACCTTGGTAACTTCATTCTCTGTTTGCTGAGTTGGGTGCTGAACCCACTGTGCTCTGTACACACTTCATTTTATCCATGCAGTAGCATCATAGTCAACAGTGGGATCTCTCAGCACTTATCTGAGCTTGATGAAGATACTGTTTGGGATGTTTGATGTGCAGTATGTGGTGTGCTGCAATGTGATGAAAAGAATCTGAACTTGAAGTTAGCACAGCTGGGTTTGAGTGTTAGATTTGTTACTTCCTAACCTTGTGCTCAGCGTAGGCACAAAGAAACAAATTTTATTACCTCTTTTGTCTCAAATGTCATCTTTCAAATGAAGATGTTCTTCTACCACCCAATTTTGAATAAGGAGCCAAGGAGATGGCATACTTTAGTGATGTATGTATGATATTATCTACATCATAGCCAGGTGTGGTAATACTTCATCTCACCATTACCTAAAAAATTCTAACTGCACCAAAGGGGAGTGTTGTTGGATATTTTAAGCCCCTCAGTTCTCTAGTTCTTCCCATAATTCAAAAGTCCCGACATTGAGGCCTTCTTACTTTTTCTTCTCAAAGTAAGCTAGAATACATTCATCAAGCACAGAAGATTTCTGCAGTCATTTTAATTTCCAAAAAGATGTACAAAAGAAAGAATTTTTGGTTCAACTACAATGGAGTAGGCTCTCAAAATCTTAGACTTGTATTAACAAATATCTGTGGTGTAATTCCATTTCTAGCAAAGCAGAAAGAAGATGGTTGAGATTTTTTATGAGCTAGAATAGCAGAAGTAATGTCATATCAAACTATAGGAATTTAATTACCCTATTCCACAAATGTAGTTTTCAAATAAAGGAGTTAAAAGGATTTCTAAAACTATTCTTCTGAACTGTGATATTAAAACCCAGAATACATTTAGTAGATGTAAAATGTATTACTGTACATTATGAGCCACCACAATGAATGCTATCACAATAAGAAACACGACATGAGATTGAACACATAGTGATTAGAAATCTCTTTGCTCTCTTCTTAGAAATATTGCAATTTGCTTAGGATTTTATATGCTTGTCACTGTAAGGATGGACATTTCTGGACTCTTTCTAATGGGTGAATTTTGCACTGGGGAAAGGTCTCCTAGGAAATGGAAATGCTGTCATTTGAGGGCTTAAATCCAGACTACGGGTAAGTAAGAAACGATGTTAGGTTCGGAAGGAATAAATCGCCTTGTGATGGGGGTGCTTATCATTCTTTTCAGGATCTGAAAGTCTGTCCTTTAGGATGTCCATAAAAAAAAAATCAACTCTTCAGCAACAAAGAGGAGGCTGATGCAGGGTGACTCAGGGACTTCTTTCCTGAGAGGGCTTTAAAGTCTTTACAAAAACCTTTTATTCTCCTTCTTATTAAAATGGTAACATATATTTATTGTAGAAAAATTTTAAAACATAAATAAGGAAGGAAAATAAAGACGATTTGTACTATCACAGCAGCAATAAACACTCTTAACATTTTGGCATGTAGTCTTCTAGATTTTCTGAAAAGTCATTTTGCCAAGTCAAATAAGAACTTACTAAAAGGAAGTTCTGGCTTTGGAAAAAGGAGGAGTGCATCCATTTGGCAAACACTTGAGCTGTTAGGAGGGTCTTTATCTTTTATATCTTCAGAAGAAAGAATAAATAGGGTACATTCTAAAAATGTGGGGTTTGTGACTTTCACTCAACTACGCTGCAAAGTGTTTTAGCGAACATTATCTGTGGCTAATGAGTTTTGTTTGCTTTTCCTTCTTTGTTTTGGGAAAAATTGAGCAGATACCACTTTTTAATTAAAGAATTGTTTTCCATACATGTTTCCTCAATCTTCACATTTTCCTTTAGTTTTGTCCCCATTAGTGAGAGCTACTTTCATCCAGTCTAATCAATATTCGCCCCTTTCATTGTTCTTATTTTGAGTTTAGATCATAAACATACATCTGCCAGTATCAAAAGTATTCTAAAGCTCCCCCACTGCACTCCATCGCAGACACTCATATTGGTAGGGTGTAAAAGGGAAACTGGAATCCATAAAATAGAGTCAACTTTACTGTAGATGACGCTATGTGGTTTTGCTGAGCTGTGCACCATAGGAACCTGCTGGTGAGGCAGTATAGCATAGTAAAGTACATAGTATAGTATAGTATAGTATAGTATAGTATAGTATAGTACAGTATAGTATAGTATAGAATAGTATAGTATACTGGGTAATTGAGAGTGCAGGTTTGGTGATTAACTTACCTGGGTTTATACCCAGGCTCTGTCACTTACTGGCTGGATGAGGTTAAAGAGATTATTTATAACACTTGTTAAAGAATCGCAAGGAAGACCGCATGCAGGACTATCATGAGAGGTGAGGAAGCCACTGCAATGGGGTGGTGAAGTAGGGGAGGGAGATTGGGTTCAACTCCTAACACAACAAAGAAAAATGAGAATTTGTAGCCAAGGAGCAGGATTGGGGAAGTGGTGGTCAGTGCATGGAGAGTTACTAAGAGGATCACGAGGTCAGGAGATCGAGACCATCCTGGCCAACATGGTGAAACCCCATCTCTACTAAAAAATACAAAAATTAGCTGGGCGTGGTGGCACGCTCCTGTAGTCCCAGCTATTTGGGAGGCTGAGGCAGGAGAATTGCTTGAACCCAGGAGGTGGAGGTTGCAGTGAGCCGAGATCATGCCACTGCACTCCAGCCTGGCACCTGGCAACAGAGAGAGACTCTGTCTCAAAAAACAACAACAACAACAAACTAAGAGGAAGCCTCAGGGCCAAGGAGGGAATCTGGCTAAACTGACCTAACAAGACTCTTGTAGAAGGCAGGCCAGGACGATTCAGACACCATCTGGGGAAAGGTAGGGAATGAGGAATCTGATCAGATACTAAGGGTGATCAAATATCAAGGGTGATCCCAATCAGATATTGAGGGTGATCAGATGTCAAGGGTGAGGGATTCTGGCTAAACAATTTAGCAGGATTCTTGCTAACATTGGACAACGTAGACATGAGCATGGAAGCACCAAAGTCAAGGTGTCGCTGGAAAAATAGCTCAGAGGAACCTGATTGGAGTTTGGTTAAGATGAAGATCTTTGTCAGTAACCTTGGACAAGTTACTTAACCTTTCTGTGCCCCAGTTTTGTCATCTTTAAAATGCGGTGAATGATACTATCCAATCTTGTAGAGCTGTTGTGAGAATTGATGAGATAATGCATTGTGAAGCTGCTTAGCGCAATGCTAAGTGTTCAAAAAATGCCAGCTAGCATGTTTCACATGACTGTGCTCTCAGACTTCTAGATGGCCATATCAGAAAGCACTCATGTCCAGGAAAGGCCCCTGGAGAGTTTCTTACTTTTCCCTGCGACCTTGGGCAATTCTTTAACTTTCGACAACTCAGGTTTTCCCTTCTGAAGTGCTGACTATGCAGTTTATATTACCAAATGCTTTTAAATGGAGATAGCATGCTACTTTGCAATGTAAAGTGTTTTAACCATAAATAATAGAGGTAAGGCCTCCCCTTAGAGGTGTCAAGCTTCTCCTTGGAGATGGAGGAGTCTTCCCCTGAGTTAATAGCACACCTCCCCTGAGCATAGAGAAAGGCAAGTCACAGGAAATAGCTTGGGGAAAACAAATGAGAAAATATTGTTTGTGCCAGTGAATTCCTGACTAAACTTCTTAAGCAGATTAGGAGTGATGCTGTTCATAAATACATGCAGCCCTCCCCGAATAACTAAATAAAGCAATAAATTTGGGGTTTCAGATTTTGGCTGCTCCTCCTTATGAGTTCAAGCTTCTGAGAACTCCAGCCAGGTGTTTGCAGTTTGGCTGTAAGATGGCTTTATTAACATAAAAGTATGCAAAGAAGCTATTGGAAGAGTTCCAAAAGATATAGTTTGCTCTAGTTTTGATGCATTTTGGATATGTCTTCATGTTTGTACACAGGGGTTCTATGTTGGTGTCTAACTAGCAAGGTTTAAAAGTTCTCTGTAATAAAACAAGGGGAGGTACCTTAAAATGACATACTTTAGAAATGTTTGTTTACCTCTCATGAAAACTTTTTTTTGGCTGTTCACTTTTTCCTTTTTTAAATCTAATTAAGAAGTCTTAGTTTTTCCAAGAAAAACAACAAGGCTATAATGGGCAAGATAAAGGGGATGGGTTTTGCTTCTTTGCAAAGGTGTTCTAGCAAAGGCATACTCTTATTGTATTTCTACTAAACATCTTTTCCACAGCGCTGATAGAATCAGTTACGGTCCATTAATTTACTCATTAAGTAATAGCTGAGCAACTACTATGCATCAGGACTTAGGAATTCAATTGTGAAACAGCTAGTTTACTTTTTGAGAGCTTACAGTCTACTGAGGGATATAGATAAGTGAACAGGGACTTTATAGCTTGTGAAGGCAAACATAAAGGAAGGAGGGCACTCACGTCAGATTCAGGGAGCAGGATGGTGGATGAAAGGTGGCTTTCTGAGGGGAGGCTTTCTCAGCAGTCAAACCGGTCATTTTTAATTTGCTGTTGCATATGCTTACTGATAGATATTAATGCTTCAGCAAACGTTTGCATCTCAATGTCCTATCAATATGCTGGAAAACCCCTTAGATTGAGAGTCAGAAACTGTTGACCTGTAATTAAGCCCATGCTTGCCTAACTAGAATGTAATTTCTTTGCAGAATCAGAGCCCTGAGATGGGATGAATCAACCACACAGACAACCGTGTTCTTTACTGGTCCAGAACAGGGAACCTTCCCCTAAGTTACAGTTCTTACATTTAGTTAGCATCCAACATGTGTTCATTCATGTAAGTCTCACAATGGCACTTCAAGGGAGGCAGGACTCATATTATCTTTTAACACAGTCCTGATATTCATTCACATGATGTTGCACGCACAATTGGTGCTTAATACAATTTTGGTGAGGAAAGGATTCCCCATTTTATAGGTGAGTAAAGGGAGGCTTGAACAAGTTAAATGACATGTATAAGACCATATAGCAGAATAATGGCAGGGGCTGAGCAGTTAGTTTTCTGAATCCTGGTCCAGTCTAGCAAACTACTTCTCAAGAGTTTAGAGTGTTAGGGTAAGTTGTGACCAGGTTAGACAGCAGAGGCACTTGCTCATCACCCTGGAGAGGCAATTTGTTGTTACAAAGTGGATTTCAGGCTCCTTAAATCACACAATCCTCTGAAAAAGGGATTACAAAGCAGCATCTTCTGGTCTGGCTAATATCTGAGGAGCGTGTGTGTGTGTGTGTGTGTGTGTGTGTGTGTGTGTGCACATGCGCACTCATGTGTATTTGCCTGTATCTTGCTTGCAATGTAAAAAAATTGCCTATATGTACACATCAGAGAATATCACGTGACATCCAGATTCCTAGCTTCTCTCAAAAACAAAAATGAAAACAATACCAGCTTCTCTGGCAGTCAGATTGCTTTATACTGGGGCCAATTGCCCAGAGTTGAGTTGCCATTGACCCCTTAGATGGGGTTCATGATCCTCCACTGGGAATTGGAACTTCATCTTCAATCATCTGCCTGTTCTGCCTCTACTGATTGATTAGGGGGGAGCAAAAGAGAAGAGAGGGGCTGTCATTCCAAGCAGCAGCAAACTCAGCAGCTCTCTTAGGAGCCGGAGCCAGAGAGTAAGTTGGCAAAATAACTTGTTATGAGACCCTAGAAATATTTCAAGTCATCATCTATTACCATCTCATAAATTTTCACTATCCTTTATGAAATTAATTTTGTGTCCATCAAATAATGCAAACATAAGTAGAATGCTGGAAAGTAATATTACATGGTATTTTGTTTTGTGCTTTGTAATATGGCTTTTTAATAGAGACACAGCATATTATATTTCTAACCTAGCCTCATTGATTGTAATCTCAGCTCTCTTGAGCAGTGCTAATTAGAGTGCTGTTTCCAACCCGTGAGACTAAGACGACTGTCTTCCTTTTGTGACTTGTTTATAGTATGTGCTCTTCACTGGCTTCCAACAGGCCTGTATTGTGTTTCTTAGGAGATTCAGAAGTCACAAAGGAAATGAAGGTACCTACCCCAGGGCAGGCCATGGCAGGATGGCTGCAAGAAAGCTAGACAGACCCTTGTCTTTTCTGGCACACACCAAGCTCAACTGTCAAGAACATGATGTAAACATCAATTCTGGGGTCGTGCAATATTAAATCACTCCGGGGACGGAAGGAAGACAGTGTGGTATGCTATAAACAGCATAAATGTTGAGGTTTAGACACACCTGATTCCAATCTACCTCCATTGCCTTTGAATTTGCAGAAGTTACTCAAGCTACATCTCAGTTTCCTCATCTGTGAAATGGGGGATTTTGCACTGGCAAATAATAAAACTTCAATAAGTAGTAGTTATTTTATTTTCTTCATTTTACAGCCAAGGAACCTAAAACTCAGAATTATTAGATAATTTCTCCAAGGTCAAGTAAATGGCAGAGCATGCCCTTGAACCTTGGTCTCTCACCCCAAAGTCAATGCTCAAACTACCACATTATATCACATTCATAGTGTCTGCCTCTCAGGGTTGTTGTGAATATGATGTAAAGTGCTTAACACTGTGTCTGGTGGAGTGCAGGCTTCAGTAACTGGCAGCGATTATTATCAGACATAGGTGAGCTCAACTGAGTTTAAATTCCTTGCAGAGGTTCAATTACCAATAACCGTCAATATGACAGGGACCCCCGTACACAGGTATATCTTTTCAGCCCCATTTACACATATAGATTCTTGGTGTCAACTCTGAGCATGAGAGATGATGATGGTAGTGGTGAAGGTTAGTGACTAGAAGAGAAACATGACTTCATTAATAAAAACTTAAAATAGAAGACTGCTCAGTGCAATGGAGTGGCAAGAACGACTCTCCCTGCCAACGATACCTTTCTTGTCAGTTTTCAGAAATATAATCATCTTCTAGGATTCTCTGTCTTGCCTGGAAAGAAATAGGTGAGAAAATTCAAGCTCTTTAGACCTAATGTCTAGGAGGGTGTTGCTTTTAGTAATGCAGGAATAAAAATAAAATGACCCTCTAAAAGGCAGTGGCGACTACCCACAGCTCACATGGGAGTCAGTAAAAACCTCATTTTTCCTATTAGCATTCGAGAGCTGACCTTTAAAATCACCACATCTGGGGAGAATGTGTGATTTGATGCAGAACATTTTAGGGCATGCCAAAGGATGAATGGCTGAGAATGTGCTCATCAGTTTTCTTCTTTTTCAAGGAGCTCAGAATTGCTTAGACTATAAAAGTCAGTTCCTGGGCACTGCCAAAGCTATAGCATTTGCTTAAGCAGGTCTTCTGTGCAAAGTAGATTAAGCACATAAATAAATGGAATGCTGATCCATGCACCTGATATGAAAATGATGTGTACCTGTGTGTGTGTGTGTCTGTGTCCTCACAGCGAAGTTTAGCTATTTCAAGGTAGCTAGTTATGTAAGTTCAGCAAAGGGTCATTTGGAATAAGATGGAATTGCTTTACAAGGAGAGCCAAACTCTGTCAATTGCTTTGTTATGGAGATGTTGCACTGAGGCTCATGTACTATTTCTAAGGTCCAATGAGTGAGACTGCTGAATATATAACTAGCTTTTGATTTGTGAAACTCAAAATACCTGCAGGTCCAGAAGGAATAAAAGAAACCTGTTTGTATTCATAGAACCCAGTTTTAAAGAGCCATGGAATTTTGTGGAAAACAGAATTGGATGGATGGGCATCTCACAGATTCATCTCCAAGAAAAAATAGCATCTATCTGATCTTGTGTTTCATCATCTGCTAAATGAAGGTCTGGGCAGTGATGCTGATAGAAATTCCTCGTAGCTGCTAATTCTGAATGGGCTGGGCTTTGAGGCACTTTGGAGCTTGGATCTGTCACAAACTCCTCTATACTCTAGCATTTTCCCTGGCTAGTCTCCAGTTGGCTACAACCTTCAAATCAGCAAACTGAAAAACTTTTCCCGACATTTTTGGATGAGATTTCCGATGTCAGAATCAATGGGTCTTCAGCATTGCTGCTTGTAATGAGGGAGACCAGAAGCCACTTAACCACAAAACTGCTGCCGAGTTTCTGTAGGAGCTACCTGCCAATCAGCCTTCATCCATACTCCAGAAGGCTTGTGGTGTCTTAGGGCCTGACTGTGGCAAGGAGGCCGGTTCCACCCTCCCTCACTGACTTGGGGGCCACTGGCTGTTGTTTAAAGGCGGTAGAGAGAGAGGTCAAAGAAAAGATCTATTTCTGAACCTACAAGTGAAAACCACTCTGATGGCTACTGTAGACTTTTACAAAGTCTGTGATACTGGAAAATTGGCTGAGGTTAGTAATGACTCCCTCAGAAGGCTGGCATTGACAGTTGGCATGGCTCGCAGGGCAACTTTTCTTGCTTATCTATTTCTTCCTCCCTCTCTTCCTTCCTTCCTACCTTAACTATTTGCTGAGTACCTTCTGCATTTCAGGCAGGATGACAGAGACCAGGAATTCAACAACAACATCAACAACGCCAATAATAACAACAAAAGTCAGACCCTGTTTCTGATTCCAGGAAGCTCAGGGTCTGGTGGAGAGGGCAGGCAGCTTCTGTATGGATTCACACATGCTACCTTGGGGATGGGAAAAGGGCCACCTAACCTCGCAGGTGGGCACACATCAGACAAAGGGGCAATGACAAGAGCATTTCAAGCAAAGAACACGGTATGAAAAGGCCCAGGTGGAATCTGCAGAGAGCAGGGTCAGTCTGTGCAATGGCCACCAGTTCCCTGTGGGGTGGACAATTGGGAGGAAGAGGGTTGAGTGATGACACTAGAGAGAAAGTGATGGCTAGGCCATGGAGGGTCTTTTCTGCCATATAAAGAAGTTTGAACTTTTACTCTAGAGCAGCGAGACAATGAAGGTTTATCATCGGGCTACCAGATGACCCTATCTTGAAATCATCCCAACTCTTCTCTTTTCTGCACTTGTTTTTCCCTCTCTTATTTTGAGGAGAATCACTGGCAAAAGAGGCCATCTCTGGTGGTCCCAGTGGATCCTGTGATCTTGTACGTTCTGTAATTTGATCAACCTCAGCTTTCCGATGACGTGCCTTTTGGGTTCCTTGAAATCACCCCCACCCCTCGCAATACCTCAGGCCAGTGTCCTAGACCATTTGCTCTTTGCAATAACTTCTTTTCTTACAGTCCATCTAAGATCCCATTTCTCCTACAAAGTCTGACACAAGCTTCATATTCTTCATGTCTTGAGACAGATCAGCCAAGATGATTTCAAGATAGAATGAGATGTTTGTGGTAGGAGTAAAAACAGGACCTACCATTGAGTCTTGGGGATGGGAGTATCTTAGATGGATCTTGCCAGAGTTTTATGTGTGGGTCAACTGCTTGGGTAGCACCAATGTCAACTGAATGCATGACATTCCTGTTAGTCCATGAGTGAAAGGAAGAGATTGGGGTATATTTCTTTCTTCTTCTTTTTTTTTTTAAATTTTATTTTAGAAAATAGCATTAAAGCCTGGTATAGGAACTAGTGTTAAATTATAAGTCAGGTGGCCTTCTTTGCAGTTGAAATGCTCCCAGAGAAGCTGAGGAAGGGGCAATAAAACTGAAATGGCCAGAGAACACTTAAACACAATCATCCATTTATTCTTGAAAGCAACCCAAAAGATATAGGAAGCAATAGTTAAGAAACACACAAAAATTCAGACTAAAACGGCGCTGCTGAAAATTGCCTATGTTGACGTATTCTTCAATAAAAGTTGTTTCCTGCTGACACTTTTTTTTCTTCCTGTGGATGTCCCTCTTATATTTGATGATCAATTTTCCACAAGGTTTGCCATAATGTTTCCTCAGAGCTTAGGTTTTTACATTTTAATTCATTTGATGGCTGTTTTTAACCTAAGATAATGTATGCTGTTTTCACAATTCAGGGTCATCTTTTTCTAGCTGACAAGATGTTTCTCAAATCTCAACTCTTCTCTTTTTTCCACTTGTTATTCGCTCTCTGGCTATGAGGAAAATCACTGGCAAAAGAGGCCATCTCTGCTGGTCCTAGGGGAGCCTGTGATCTTGAACGTTCTGTAATTTGATCGACCTCCACCTTCCTATGACGTGCCTTTTGGGTTCCCTAACATCACCCCCACCCCTCCCAATACCTCAGGCCAGTGTCCTAGACCATTTGCTCTTTGCAATAACTTCTCTTCTTGCAGTCCTTCTAAGATCCCATTTCTCCTTCAAAGTCTGACACAAGCTTCATATTCTTCACATCCTGAGACAGATCAGCCAAGATGATTTCAAGATGGAATGAGATGTTTGTGGTAGGAGTAAAAACAAGAGATTTATTATTATTTTCATTAGTCTCTCTCTAACCATATCGTGGCTTTCTTGAGCACAGAGATGATTTCTTCAACTATTTTTGTCATCTCAACTAGAGCTTAGCACAGTGGAATTTAGTATATTTCATTTTAAAAATGTGGTTTGATGAAGTTCTGACCTACTGCTCGGTATGGACCAGGCCTAATGTCTTCCAGCTCTAAGTTTCTGGTGTTTTTTACACTCTGGTAAAGGGGTGAGAGTGGGAGGGGACCTTGAGAGGTCTTCACCTTTTCAACAGCTTTGCTATGAAACCCAAGGAAATGGTAGGTTTCATTGAGAGGCTCAAAGAAAGTATATAGTAAAATCTGACAATGGAAATCTAGGTGTAGCTGCAGTTGCGCCAGGCATTTGGACCAGTGATACATGGAATCTTTGTTATGACCACCTCCCAAATCTGTGAATGCTTGATTAGTGGCTTCCTATTGCCAAAGGGAGGCTTCAAGATGTGACATGAGTGTCCTGTCATTATAGAGCAGCTGCAGCCCTAGGATTGCACAGGACATGTTGGTGAGTACTAGAACTCTGGACTAGCCCTAACATCTTCCAGCTCTAAGTTTCTAGCATTTTTTACACTCGTAATTTACATAGGACTAGCTCAAAGCAAAATAATAAAGCATGTAAAAACATGTTTTCTGCCATCTCTTGAAACCTAGTCCCAGATTTTTTTTTTTTTTTTTTTTT
>NW_016107744.1:936719-940032 GCF_001604975.1 Cebus imitator
GCCTCCCAAAGTGCTGGGATTACAGGCTTGAGCCACCGCGCCCGGCCAGATTTTTTGTTTTTTTATTAAGAAGGAGTCTCGCTCCCTCACCCAGTCTAAAGTACAGTGGCATGATCTTGGCTCACTACAACCTCTGCCTCCTGGGCTCAAGTGATTCTCCTGCCTCAGCCTCTCAAGTAGTTAGGATTATAGGTGCCCACTACCATGCCCAGCTAATTTTTGTATTCTTAGTAGAGTCGGGGTTTTGCCATATAGGCCAGGCTGGTCTTGGACTCCTGACTTCAGGTGATCCACCCACTGTGGCCTCTGAAAGTGCAGGGATTATAGGTGTGAGCCACCAGGCATGGCCCAGAAGACTTTTTAACTCAAGAATCCTTGCTCTGCAAAACAAAGCACTGCGGTAGTCATTGATGCCTTAGTGTGATTTGGCTTTATGTGTGACTCTTGGAAGTATTTGGCGTTTAAATGATTGAAAAAACAACAAAAATTGATGTCTGGTGGGAGGTTTGGATGAATAATGTTGGAATACATATTTCAGAGGCAGTGGGACCTCTGTAGTTTAAACAGCACAGCCTCTGTTTTCACTTTTGATTCCCAATGTTGATTTTTATTGCTTTAAAACTTCTATTCCAAAGCTCCCTGTTTAGCCATTAAGTCTCATTTTTATTTTAGTACTATTGTCATTTGCAATTTAATCAACATGAAGAAATCTTGGCTAAAGGTGTGAAAACACTTGTTGCTTGTAAACTGACATTTTGGTGTAGAAAAATTCCAACTCTAGTAGCTGGGGTAGGTGGTAAAGGGGTAAGTGAGAGTGGACCTTGAGGAGCCTTTACCTTTCAACAACTTAGCAAGTGTACACATTGATATCCTCGTTTTCTCAAAAACTAGACAAAAAAATGTTAGCAAAAACACTGTGAAAGGAAGGCTGCGAACCACAGAGCCTCTTTTATGTGTTTTTATCTTGCACTTAACAAAGCTATAGACCCCTGAGGTTAGAATATCTTTGAGTGACACTCTTCTTTTCTGAGATTTAACTTTTTTTATGACATTTTAATTCATTTGACTATCAAATGGGCCCTAATAGAACAGATGCTTGGTAGACTTGCATGTGAGCAGGATCCTGGAATTCCCAGCTTTACAGATATTGAGGCTTTATTTGGTAGATCATGAAGAAGAGGCAGTGGTGAGGAGGATGTGGGAGATGAAACCTAGAAAGGGCGGTGTCAGTGTCTGGGGTTGGGAGCATGAGGTGATAGCTATTTACACTCATCCTGGAAGTATTTCAGTATTTCAACAACAGGAAGGGCTATGCCAGAGTGGCTGGCTGTTAGTGGCCCTGTTTCCATAAGTGCAGTTACTGATAAGAAAAGAATGCTGGATTTGAAGTTGGGAAACTTGTGCATGATTCCTAGCTCTGGCAACCACTAGTTGTGGAACTGGGCAAACCACTCGAACTTTGAATCTCAGTATTCTCATCTATAAAGCGGAAATAATAAGTGCTCTACCTACTTCGCAATGGGTAGTAAGATAACATATGTGTGAACCCTTAATAAATGAGGACAACTTCTTCTGGTTACGTTTTTCTATTATCTTGATATTTCTGTATCACTGAAGAATTCTGTTCTTTAGTGATAATGTCAATATGGAGCATTTATTTACTCAAACACCAGATATTCTATTGCTGGACTTTTTGGGTTGGGCTGCTTTTTTGCGTATTTTTCTTGTTCACCTCCTAAGTGAGGGTGTGGGTTTGGAAGCTACGTGACTAAGCTTTGTTAGAACTTACTATGTGCACGATAAGCATAGCTAGGATCTGAGGACTGGAGGGATTCTCTTATAAGTGAAGTGCACCAAATTTAGGGTATAACTTTTTATGTTTGGCACATCTTTGTTAGGGCCCTTTTAAGTTCTCTTTGATAACTCCCTGCCTATGTGCTAGATATACAGATAATGGAATTCTAGATGTGGAATGATGTGTGTGATTATTTTAAAATATATGCTACCAATATGCATGATCAAATTTTTGGGGAAGGCGATAGAGAAAATATATCACTCAGGCACTTCGTCACTTGCTTACTCAGGAATTTATTTATTAAATGATGTGCATAAGCCAATTTCCTGGAGAAAGTGAAAGAAGTAGGCAACTCTGGCTTCCTCCTAGAAGTTTATCTGTATCATTTTAATCTAATTTATGAATATTGAAGGACCCCCAGGAAGAGGCCATGCAATTATTTCAAGGAGGAAGGCACAGGGTGTGAGAGGAGGGAGACAAAGGGCCCTTCAGGAGGGAAATGGGAACAGTAAATTTCTTTCCCATCAAGAGTTCCTTGACAAAGTCATAGATCTCTTTAATTGTGACCTTAGCAAGAACTTCAGGTGCCTAATGCCAAACATAAGAAGGGTTTTTGCATAGACTGCTTTTATAAATCACCAAGTGGGACCATTACATATTTTGTTGATGTGATTCTGTGTCTGTGGACTTGGTCCCTTCAGACTTTTGCCATGCCCATTTGGCTCGGCTAGAAGTGCTGTGAGAATGGTGTATTACCAGTAGTGATCTGAAGATGGCAGCATTGGGCGACCTATCTCATTTTCCTCCCTGCAGCTGGGTTCCACAGCGTGTTAGTATTTCAGTTTGTCACTCAGACGTTCTTCTGCTTAATAACTGTATGTATGTAAATGACTCTGCCACTATTGCATAGAAGAGGCCTGAGCTATCATTTCTGTTTTGTTTTTTAGTTAATGATTATATGTAATTATATCCAGATAAAATATTTATAAATAATTATATGTCATTAATGGTATGTAAAATTTGGAATTCATGCACACCAGCTTTGATGAAAGATACTCTTCAATTTGGGAGGTGCCAGTCTTAGTATTATTATTTGTTTCTGTTTAAAAGACATTAGTGGCCAACAATCTGCAATTTTCTTTTACAGGTGTTTTTACAAGTCTCAGTATATTTTTATTTTTTGTTTTCTTGATAATAGGTAGGATTATTCATTTGGTAAATCTCTAGGGAACATATTATAGATACACATCTGGAGAATTCTCTGAGGAAACCAAATGACATTTTCTTAAACTTTCATGAAGCAATTAGTTATCCTCAATTTCTGAAGGATATTCAAGGGTCATCAAGTGCAAAACTAAGTAGGCTTTGCATTTAAAACCAGACTGTAGTAATGTGTGGTTGCCCCTTCCTCCTGATTAGTGATCATGCCCCATGCGCTCTGAGGTCTTCACCACTAATGAAAATAGAAAGAGAGGCCGGGCGCGGTGGCTCAAGCCTGTAATCCCAGCACTTTGGGAG
>NW_016107744.1:940428-1074328 GCF_001604975.1 Cebus imitator
ATTATTCAGAGCAAGTTTGTGATTCAAATTTTGCTAACAACCTAATTTCACATGCACCTTACCATTTCTGTTTATCTGTTAGCCACACATGGAGCTGCAAATAGAAAACTGTCCCAAACCAAAAAGTCTAATTCTGTAAAGAGAATGGGCTATAGAAATAGCATTTAGGGGCCTTCCTCGGTTGAGGACAGCAGGATACCAAAGGAGAAAGTGGATAGGGAATGAGCAGATGGTGCTCTGTAAGGCCAGAGTTTCTGGAAGGACTCCCAGATGGGATCTGGGGCCAGAGAGCATTCTGAGTGATGGAAAGGAAGAACACAGGGGCTTTTTCCTCTGAGGTTGCTCTGATTCTGGAAGCACATTAACTAAAGACACACTGGGTGAGAGATTTAGCTTTGACTCTTTAGTTAAATTGATGCAGACCTACCTTTTAATTCTTACCTTAAACTAGGATGGTTTGCCAATTCTATGGGAAGACTGTGTGTGTCTATGGCATACCAGATTTTTTCAGAGGCTCTCTTACTGTGTTTTGGTTTAGATGATAACTGTGACCATGCATTATGTATGCATTGATTTAGCATAGGAAAAATTAAACATGCTTAATAGGCTGACCAAAACCCTCCTGTAGCTGGCTCTGAATGTGTATTTTGGATCCCTTTGAATTTGACAGCACATTTTTCTAAGAGCTCTCCCATATTCAATGTTAAGGCTCCAAAGATTTCATGTCAGGTGTTGTAAGTGCAATATAAATTAGGAAAATCAGCAAAGGCACACCAAGGAGATGCTGTGATGTTCTAGTTTTCCTCCATTTTAGACTTTTATTTCTCAATTTTTTGGTTGTAAAGGAAAATCATGTGTCTATTAATTCTTTATCTAGAAACTTTAAAATGTGGCAGATGTTGATGTCAAACTCCTAAAATTCTGAGCTCTAGATCTCTTAAATGTCGCTGACTAGACTGCTCCTGGGTAAATCCCTTCATCTTCCTCAATTTTAGTTTTCCTTTAGGTAAAATAGGAGAGCTGAACTTCTAAGCCTTTGTTCTATATTCTATGACTGTGTGATTACTTCTCTTCTTTGCACCCAGAATTATGCAAACATTTTTTGAGGATATACTTGAAGGCTGTGTTTTAGCTTTTCTTTTTTTTTTCCCATTTATTTATTTTATTGCATTTTAGGTTTTGGGGTACATGTGAAGAACATGCAAAATTGTTGCGTAGGAACACACATGGCAGTGTGATTTGCTGCCTTCCTCCCCATCACCTACATCTGGCATTTCTCCCCTTGCTATCTCTCCCCAGCTTCCCACCCCCCACCGTCCCTCCCCTATTTCCCCCCAACTGACCCCAGTGTGTAGTGCTCCCCTCCCTGTGTCCATGTGTTCTCATTGTTCAACACCCGCCTATGAGTGAGAACATGCGGTGTTTGATCTTCTGCTCTTCTGTCAGTTTGCTGAGAATGATGGTTTCCAGGTTCATCCATGTCCCTACAAAGGACCCAAACTCATCGTTTTTGATGGCTGCATAATATTCCATGGTGTATATGTGCCACATTTTCCCTATCCAGTCTATCGTCGATGGGCATTTGGGTTGGTTCCAGGTCTTTGCTATTGTAAACAGTGCTGCAATGAACATTCGTGTGCACGTGTCCTTATAGTAGAACGATTTGTAATCCTTTGGATATATACCCAGTAATGGGATTGCTGGGTCAAATGGAATTTCTATTTCATGCAGTTGCATTTTTTATCTTGGTTCTTCTCCTAAGGGCTCTGTGATATTTACTTCCAACCCCTTGCCATCCCTAGCCCGAGCCATATTCCTGATCACTCACCACTGTTAGGTGTCACTGCCTTCTAGCTGGTCTGTTTTCACTCACCGTTGCTCCCCTACAATCTAGTTTTCATGCAGCACCTCCATGACCTTTTGAAAGCTGAGTTAGTACATATCTTTCTCCTGCCTAAAACCCTCCAGCAACTTCCCATTGCTCTTGGAAAGAAAAAATCTATTCCTGCCTCAAGGTCTTTGCACTTGCTATTTTCCCTTCTAGGAACATCCTTTTCTCTAGATCCTTGCACGACTGCCTTTTTAAATTTCTTAATGAAAAGCTGCTTTTAAAGCTGTTTGCAGCTTAAACATCACCCCTTCACAGAAGCTGTCCCTGACCCTTTTTCTAAAATAATTGCATTCCCTTCTTAATATTTGACATATTACATGGTTTTTATTATATATAGAATACATTCCACTTGACGCTACCTGGCTATTGATTTTTGTTTTTGTTATTGCCTGTCTCATCCCAGTAGCATATGTGCTTCATGGGATTACAGGCTTTGTTGCCTTGTTCATTGTGTATCCTTAGCATCTAGGGCAGTCTGGCATGTAATAGTTGCTGAAGAAGGATTTGTAGAATAGATGAATGAATGGATGGATGGATGCCACAGAATAGATGAACGAGTAGATGGATTGATGTCACAGGAAGGAAAACTACAGCGCATGGTTGGAGTCATATAGCTAATTAGAAGCAGGGCCCAGACTAGAACTTGGATCCCTTTGTGTGTTTCTTCCAGGTCATTCTCCACATGCAAGCCTAACTTTGAGATCATTCATTCATTCACCATTTATTTATTAATGGTTCTTATTGAGGCCTAGTATCTTACAGACACTAGTCTAGATCAGTTTTTTTCGAGTAAGGATGATGTTGCTCCCCTGGGAACATTTGCCAATGTCTGCAGACATTTTTGGTTGTTACAAAGTGGTGGGGAGGCTACTGGCAACTAGTGGGTAGAGACCAGAGATGCTGCTAAACATCCTACAATGTCAATAGTCAGCACTATTGACATTTTAGGCTACATAATTTTTGTGGGGACAGACTCCCATAACAATTATGTAGCCTAAAATGTCAACAGTGCTGACTTTGGAAAACCTTGTTCTAAATGAACAGAGATACCTGCTTTTGTGGAGTCTATAGTCTAGTGTGGGGGTACAGATGATAAACCGCACATATCATGCATACAGAAATTGCAGGCTATGTCAAAAAGTGGTTGATGGAAAGAACAAAAAGGTAGAACAGAGTAAGGAGAAGTGCTGATAGGTGCCATAGGTTGTGATAAAGGGTAGGAAGGGCTGTTATTTTATCTTATTTTATTTTATTATTTTTGAGACAGAGTGTTTCTCTTGTTGCCCAGGCTGGAGTGCAATGGCACTATCTCAGCTAACTGCAACATCTGCCTCCTGGGTTCAAGCAATTCTCCTGCCTCAGCCTCCTGAGTAGCTAGGATTATAGGTGTGCCACCATGTCCAGCTAATTTTTGTATTTTTAGTAGAGATGGGGTTTCACCATGTTGGCCACGCTGGTCTCAAACTCCTGACCTCAGGTGATCCAACTGCCTTGGCCTCCCGAAGTGCTGGGATTACAGGAGTGAGCCATCCTGTCCGGCGTAGGGCTATAATTTTAGTCACTTTGGGAGGTGAATCAGGAAAAAAATTTTTACTTCTGGAGGTTAAGCTCCATGACCTGGAAATGATCAGTCCTTTGGGTCAGCCCAGTGCTGCAGAGCTTTGGATAATTCAACTTCAGAGATCACTCTCACATTAAAAATATATAAATATATAACCTTCCTGAACCAAAGGACATCTTAGCCTCCAAATAAAAATAGAGCAAACTGCCATGTGCTAGAAATAATTATTATTTTCTGCTCCTTTTCAGGAGTGTTTAAATTCTCTTTCTCAACACCTTCAAATGCTCTATCATCACTAATGCAGGACAGTGTTAATTTGATGGAATTTTTATTGCTTGTTGTCAGCATCTCACTTTTCTTTCAGAGCAAAAATAGAGTTCAGCCTCTCTCGACAGCACTGTGGGTTTTTTTTCCCCTTGCTGTGCAGAGATTCCTCATCTGCTTAGGTTGATTTCTTAAACCCAACAGAAGCAATTGAATATATTAATGTTCTGGGGATGTTGTAGTAGTTGATGCTGATAAAACTTGGGTCAATAAAGTGTGTATGTGTGTGTGCATAACACCCCCCACACACCGCTTTCCCATTTATAATAGATCGACTTACAGTTTTTTTAACTTCATGATGGTGTGAAAGTGACATGCATTCAGTAGAAAGCATACTTCAAATTTTGAATTTCGATCTTTTCAGCACTTTATTATAAAATAGGCTTTGAGTTAGATGATTCTGCTCAACTGTAGACTAATGTAAGTGTTTTGAGCACTGTTAAGGTAGGCTAGACTAAGGTAGGATGTTCAGTAGGTTAAATGTATTAAATGCATTTTCAACTTAGGATGTTATTTTTAACTTATTGGGTTTATTAAAATGTAAACCTATTATAAGTCGAGGAGCATGTACACACACATATATAAATCTACACATGGACATACATGTGCAAATATAGATATACATTTAAGATTTTACTAAAAATTACATTAAAATTGTGTTTTTGGTAATTTGGTAGTCATATAGAGGTACTTGCTTTCTTGGTTTTTCTCTCTCTTGCATTTTTTTTTTTAACCACAATTCTTTACCAAGCATTGGCACCTAATGGGGACCCAAAAAATGTTTGTTGAATGAATAAACAAATTGCAAAAAGCTGTTTGCAATTCCTGGATTCCAACTTATTTTTCCACATTTGCATAAACTGATTTATGTCATTGAAACACAGCTTGGTAAATATGTAGCATATTGTTATGGAGGTATCATTGTGATATATTTATTCATTTCTGTATCTGTGTTTTTGTTTTTAAAATGATTTCAGGGGTTATAATCTGACTCATAGTGCTTCTGAATTCAGGAAGCATAAGACTTAGTAGTTAATACTTTTTTCATGTACGTTCAACTTAGGGGATAATACTAAGCTAGAGAATAGATTTCAATAAATGTTCTTGAGTTAGATGTATTGAAGAAATTATGCACAGTACACCATTTTGTTTTGGGTGCCATTTTATCCTATCGAATAACTTATTGACCAGCTCACTGGATATATGTTCATTTTTCCTCAGTGCTATTTCTTCACGATCGAGTTTGGCCTTTGCAAGCAAGAAGGGCAACTGCGGGCATATGGAGCAGGACTCCTTTCCTCCATTGGAGAATTAAAGGTATGAAGCTGTGAATGAAAATATCCTTCCCAAACAAGCTGGTTCAAGGTCATGGAAAATATTGATTTGTTTGTCTGAGCATTTCTACTCACAGATACTGCATAAATATTTAACATAGAGGATTTGGCACCTCAGATGTGGGTGCTGACCTAACTTTTTGCATTTCTGAAAATGGGTCATGCCTTTCTGGGTTTGTGGTGTGACTCAAATGGATGAGCAGCCATGTGCACAAATCAACAGCAATGACAAATGTATGCCCAAATCTTGGGTAACAAATGGCTGGCCTAAATTTAGTGCTTAAAAGTGGGCAGTGAGCTAGCAGTGATCCTACTGATTGAAATTCACTTGTGAGTGTGGCTTGGTTACTCTGATTTCTGTCACCTCCCTGGCTCCTTTGGACTCCTCAGCATCTACTTCCTCAATGGCAGTTTGATGTTATTTCAGCTTCTTCAAAATTAATGTGCCTTAAAACATTTGTGGACATAAACAGCTTGGAAAAACAAACCAAATAAGTATATTATCAGACAGGTATCTAATATGTGTAATGATGCCTAAAGAATGCTAATTTTTGCTTTAAAATACAATAAAATGGTCATTTTTTTCAGAAATGTTGAGACCTGGAATATTCTGATATAAATACTCTGGGCATTTAAGAATTGCCATTTATATCATGGGGGGATAGCAAGTTTTGGTGAATTTTAAATGCAGTGTGACATACAGTCTAGACTAGTACTGAAAATAATTTAATATTTCGTTGACTATTCAGACTAAGGTCAAGATTATGGATCATTCTTGAGTTTTTATTTTGAGCATTGATTATCCTTATGTAATATAAATGGGAAGTATATAGTTATTGGTACTTTTGGGTCATTTGTATTATTGAAAGATGCAATGTAATTGTAGTTTTATTGAGTCTGGTCATTTTATGACTCCATTCATTCATTCAGTCATTCCTCAAACATTTGGTTGAACACCTAGTGCCATGTACTATGGCAGTCACTGGGGATAAAAAGACAAGTAATAATGATGAAGAATAAGAAGAAAGACCTAGTGCGGTGGCTCATGCCTGTAATTCCAAAACTTTGGGAGGCTGAGGCAGGTAGATCACTTGAGGTCAGGAGTTCAAGGTCAGTCTAGCCAACATGGTGAAATCCCATCTCTACAAAAATGTGAAAATTAGCTGGGCATGATGGCGGGTGCCTGTAATCCCAGCTACTTGGGAGGCTGAGGTGAGAGAATCGCTTGAACCCAGGAGGCGGAGGTTGCAGTGAGCCAAGATCACACCGCTGCTCTCTAGCCTAGAGGACAGAGGAGACTCCATCTCAAAAAAAAAGAAAAAAGAAAAGAAAAGAAAAGAAAAAACAGTAATGGTAATAGCCAGACCAATCATTTAAATAGACAATATTTCTGGTGCTTTAGATATATTAACCCATGTAATGCTCATAAGAAACCAACGAGATAAGGGATATTATTATCACAGATGGGAAAACCGAGGTGTAAAGACATTAAAAGAACTTGCCTAACATTACAGTTAATAAGTGTTGAGCTGGGCCCAAATCCCAGCCTTCTAGGCTCTAAGATCAGAGCTCCTAACCACTAGTCTGCACTCCCTGGGATCCCTGCCATGAAAGAGTTTATAATACATTTTAGTGCAAGAGATAGACAACCAATTATATAACACAAAAAGAAATGTGCCTGGCTCATATTAGGCCATGCCTGAGAAGGCTTCCTCACAAGGACCCTGCTGCCCAAGTTGATTCTTGAGGGATGAAAGGGTAAATAAGGAAAGGATGGAGTGCACAGATCTGTCAGCGGAGAGCCATGTGTGGACCCTCAAGATTCTAGTTAAAGCTGGTCCATTTAGGACCTTGTATAGAGCTGGAGGAAAGAAAACTATGAAAAACCTTTTAAAAGTTCTGGTGGCACGGTAGGAGCTTTGTAGGAAGTTTGCAGAAGCCTTTACCAATAATATTTAGAACTAGTCTCCAAGTGATGAAAGAAAAATGTTTTAATATTTGCCAGCAACTTGTGTACAGTCTTTATCGAGACAAACATGGCAATCAAAATGCCCATTGTTTATAAGCTGAGAATTTGCCAATATTTTTCAAGGAGAGGCTTCTTGCTGAATTTTGATTCTGCAGTTGAAATTTAGGAGAGTTGCAAACGTGGAGAGAAGAATATTATTAAAATTTGGACATTTTAATTAAAAATTGTACAAAAGGAAAAAAAATAGACTAAGTATTGGCAAACCATCTCTGCGGTCTTGTTTGAAAGGGCAAAAGTTTTAGATTGTACTAAATTTTATAACTCACTGGAGCAAAAATGGCCATGCAGGTTGACATCGTTGGTAATTTATAATAGCTTTTGTTCAATCCCAACTTTCCATTTTGTTCAGATAAAAAAAAAAACCCCATGCAATTACTGTGCTGAAATGTTTTCTTATGGTTTGTAATATTTCTGTAAATTTATTGTGATATTTTAAGGTTTCCCCCCTTTATTTTCCATAGTTGTATTTTAAATGATTCGGCTCTGCATTATTTGAATCAGTCTGCCGAGAATCCATGTATATATTTGAACTAATATCATCCTTATAACAGGCACATTTTCAACTTAAGGTTTTACTCCATCATGCACAGTTTGAGTTAAATACATTTTTGAAATATGGACACTGAAAAAAAAAAACCTGGTCTATTTAAAGAAGTGTCTGGGGTTCAACATGACTGGAATAGAGGATAATGTTCAACCTAACAAAAACCTGATGACTTGATGTTATGTGGTAATTTTTTAAAAAACTAAATTCTCAACAAAGAATCCATTTGGTGTTAATCTTAGTGTGGTGGGCAAAGCTCACAGCAATAGCATGATGTCATATCCCCTTAAGACCATGCCCTCTATAGAGCGTTTCTTGATTTCCCTGAACAAAAGAGTCAGAAAATGATGTAGCTCTTCAGCTATTTACATTCTCAGACGGTTTATAAGTTACACGAGAAATAAAGGAAACAGATCTCTCTCATGTCCCTGACTTTCCACAGGGTCTTCTGGTCTGGTTAATGAGGCATGTGTGGGCAGCGCTAGGATGAATCTGTTGTTTTTGTTCCTATTGGTGTGGATAGAATCATTTGGAAATGGATATCATCCAGAAATACTTACCAAGAAGGATATTGTTCGCGGAGTGCCTTCTTGCTCTGGTCCATCACCCCCAGTCATTAGCGTTCTTCCATTCTCAAATTTCAACACCTCAACACCCCTATGATTTCTACGTTGGACCATCTTTACAATTCATAAATACTTTCTATGCAAAATATCTTCTGATTTTTCACAGAGGATACATAACACAAGACGCTTTCCCTATCACCTTTTCTTCCACATTCTCCTTGCCCTGATTGTGAAGGTACCCAGAGACCTCTCAAAGCACTTCTGAGTACTTTTAACCTATATTTGAATGAAAAAATGATAGTCCTGGACTCATGTAGGGATAACTTTATTAATAGCATTGTCATAATTCATGGCTAAACAAGCTTACAGTTTTGAGTGCAGTTACCTTTTGCAGTAAAGTATTTTATTCTGTTCCAATTGTAAGTCCCAGCTACTGGAGGGTTTTGGTGTCATCTTTGTAACTTTTTAGATGGAGTTGATGGGGGTTTTGGTGTCATCTTTATAACTTTTACATAAGTAGCCATAATCACCTCTTCTTGAACAGAACACATACTAAAATTTGTGCTACAAGGGGCTAAATTTTCCTGAGGCATAGATGTTGCTCTCTAGAGCTGGCCACATACTTCAGAGCAGTGTATCTATAGTTCAGATAATTTTCATTTTTTCCTCTTATTTTTTTGACAATGCTTATTCTTTCTGAAGATAGAAACAAAATAAATATGGAAAAGCTTGCAAACGTTGGCATAAATCTTACAACCATAAACACTACATTTTCCCCCTCAGCAACGGTTGCTCCTCTCTTATTCTAATTATCTGTTCTGTGGTGTACTTACAGGAATGCCGAAAAGTGCATTTGGTAGGGCTTTTCCATACCTTTCATTACTGTGGAGAACAATTAATCATGAGTAGAGTTACCTGGAACACTGACTTTAAAGAAAAGGTTGAAAATAGGATAATTGCCTTACCCACAGTCTGGCTTGTGTCCTTTCTTTCACACTTTTTCTCTTTATCCTGAGTTGATTTAACTATAGTCTCTCATTTTTTGATTTGTTGTGTGTCTGCTTATTCATTTATTTTGTTCAAAAAACACAAAATCGGTGGTCCAAGATTTCAAGAAGTAGGAATGTAGTAGGTAAATTCTAAGAAAGGGATTGATATGGATCTTTGTTGGGCCCAATTCTCTTGAAGAAGTGACAGTAAAGTTTGTTCACATTAGGTGGTAAGGAAATGATTGCTAGTTAATGAATTGGCTGAGTGTTATATCAAAAAGTTAACCCATCTTGAAATCAAAAGGCAATTTCTATTCCTTTTTCATGAGTAATGGTAATGTCTAGATATTTATATCTTTCAGGCCAGAGACTAGAATTTTTTTTTTTTTTTTTTGAGTACCCTTAGCCCCTACCCCATAGTAGTTGCTGACATATTACATATAAATACATCTGTTTTGTTCTTCAGGTTTTGAAAAAACTGATGGTTTAAACAAATTTACATTTTTTTTTTTTTGGCTTTAGTTTTAGGATATTGTGCATGACAAATTTATTGTGTTGCCTTGAAATAGCTATTAATCAGCATTCTCAGAACAGCTTTATATTTATTAGAAGCATTTGTATTTATTACCACTTGCAGTAACTCTGGGAAGTGATCAGAATTACTGCTAGTCTTCTAAGGGCCTTGCAGGTTCTCTGATGTCATCTGTTTGGTCAATGGTGTGACTAGAGTAAGGACTCACTGCTGCTGAGCTCCCACACGTTTACCCTGTTCCGATGGCTTTCCAGTCCCTTCCTCCTGCTCTTTCTTTCCATGAAGTTAGCACTGTGGGTAATGACAGAGTAAATGCTGGATGTTGGGAGATGGAAACTGTGTCTTTGGTTTTTGGGGAAGGATTGCTTGAAGACAAAGGCTGTTCCCTCGACCCTGCAGCTTATTCAAATTGATGAAGCCTAATTGTGAATTTAAAAAAGTGTAATACGTCATTGCCTAGTTTGGCAATGGGGATATAGATGTCACGTTGTGCTTGTTTAGCAGGATGAGGTTTTGAGGGAGGCTGAAAAATATTATACACACATAATGCATTTATACATATACACATGTATATATTTGTTGTTTTTTTGATGTGGGAAAAGATTATTGTGGTGTGAGTGTAGGAGTGTCTGCAAATTCTTATTCAGAATCTAGGGCCCAAACTACTCACAAACCTGACTTCACACTTGAGTTTTTTTCCCCCTAACTTTAACCAGCCCTAATATAGACAGTGAGGATCACAGGGTTTGCACGTAGAATAGTTGAGATAATAACTCTGTCATTGCAAAAGCAGGTGTCTGGGAAGAAGGAAGATTTTAAACTGATGAACCCAGGGAAGGCACTATGATAGTCTAGGACCTGAAAGCCTCAGAGCTGAAGATGTTTCATTCTCTGAGGGTTTCAGACCCCTGAGGGAGAAGGGCTGCGCAAATGGTAGACGGTGTGGCTAAATACATGTGTATACAAAGCATCATCTCTGGACTGAATTAGTGATAACCACATATACCGAGCAATTCCCATGCCAGGCACTTTGCAGCTATTACCTTATTTAATTTTGACCACAATCCCAGGTTATAGATACTACTATTAGTATTTCCATTTTCCAGATGAATACTAAAATGGGCTTACAGAGGTAAAGTAATTTGCCCAAGGACATGTAGTTACGTAGAGATGGAGTGAGATTTAAACCTCAATTCTTAATCATAAAAACTGGTATATATATATATAATATGTGTGTGTGTGTGTATATATATATATATATATATTTTTTTTTTGTTGTTGTTTGTTTTGTTTTGTTTTGGAGTTGGAGTCTCACTCTCTCGTCCAGGCTAGAGTGCAGTAGCGTGATCTCAGCTAACCGCAACCTCCACCTCCCTGGTTCAAGCAATTCCTCTGCCTCAGCTTCCTGAGTAGCTGAGATTACAGATGTGTGCCATCATGCCTGGCTAATTTTTATGTATTTTTAGTAGAGATGGGGTTTCACCATGTTGACTGAAGACCTGTATTTTTAATTACCTTATAGTATTTTCTACTAATAGTTGGATTCTGAGAATTTTTTGATATTGAAAAGAGATTTTTATATTCAAAAAGATGGAATGGCAAATAAGTCTTAATCTGTGCACTAAAGTCAATTAATGGGTAGTAGCCACCTGTGTGGAGAAGGGTGGGAAGTCTATCCCCAGGCCCAGTGAGACAGGCTGCTATGGCCAATTTATTGTGGCTCGTGTGGAGAAAGGTAAATGTGGTAGAATGCTGTGTACTTGCAGGCTTTGTTAAAATTATATTTCAAGAAGAGTCTTAGAATTAATATAGGTCAATCTCTTCAGTTTATCAAAGATAAAGCTGCAGCCCAACATGGGGTAGTTTCACTCATTTGATATTATATGTCTAGCCTCCAGGGACAGCTACATTTAGAACCCAGGTCTCCTGGTTCCCAGCCCTGTGCCCTTGTCTCTAGCACTATGGGTAAATCCAAAATAGTCCTTTTAGAGAGTGTTCTGATGAGAGAAGGTGACTCTCAAGTATTCCTATACTTTAAAAATGGCTTGAAAGTAAAAGACTGTCAACTAGATTCTGTCAGCATTATAAAGCTTCTCTCTGCAGGAAGTTGGATTAATTCTTGTAAACTTCAGGATATCAGACTGCTAACGTTTCAAGACAGAATCACTGCAGAGTTCCCTGGGGACATCAAGTAGTTTGGTTCAACATTTACAGAGAATCTACTCTGGACGTAGAGAAGAGGGTACAATAGCTGCTCTCCAAAACTGAGGGGCTTAGAGAGAGACATGGATAGAAATTGAGAAGCAAACTCAGACTTCTCTATTTTGGGAGGCCGAGGCGGGTGGATCACGAGGTCAAGAGATCGAGACCATCCTGGTCAACACCGTGAAACCCCGTCTCTACTAAAAATACAAAAAATTAGCTGGGCATGGTGGCGCATGCCTGTAATCCCAGCTACTCAGGAGGCTGAGGCAGGAGAATTGCCTGAACCCAGGAGGCGGAGGTTGCGGTGAGCCGAGATCGCGCCATTGCACTCCAGCCTGGGTAACAAGAGCGAAACTCCGTCCCAAAAAAAAAAAAAAAAAAAAAAAAAAAAAAGAAGTTGGAATCAAAGACACTGATGCTATTTTACACCCCTTGGGACACACTGTAGTATTCAGAGAGAGGAGACCTCTTGGGCTGCGTGGATGTTCCTGGAAATCAGCACACAGTCAGTTCATGGTCAGGTAAATGAGGCCATTTATATGGGTGATCATCACCTCATTGTTGGCTTCATTCACTGGCTGCTCCCCCATCTCCCCGCTCTTGTCATTCTCCAGACTAATCCATGGGTACCATTATTATCCCCATGTTCATTAACAGCCAAACAGCAGCACTGGTTCCATACTCCATGGGTGGAAAAGTCTTCAGCAGATAACCAGCATATCACATGCATAGCAGGCTCCTCAAGGTAGGCTGCAATTTTGAGAACTTAGGACAATTAACTTCCAATTTTTCCTTTAAATATTACATGGGGCAAGTGTGATCTATATTGCTTAATGGTCTGCCTTAAATTACATATGTGAACCCACTTATTTTTCTTGAAGTCTGAGGCAGAGCACCCTTATGCTCTGGGCCTTTTCTTGGTCTACCTTAATCCTTTTTAGCTGTTAAAATGACTAAATAGGCCGGGTATGGTGGCTCATGCTTGTAATCCCAGCACTTTGGGAGGCTGAGGCGGGTGGATCACGAGGTCAGGAGATCGAGACCAACCTGGCCAACATGGTGAAACTTCGTCTCAACTAAAAATTCAAAAATTAGCCAGGTGTGGTGGCTTGTGCCTGTAGTCCCAGCTACCTGGGAGGCTGAGGCAGGAAAATGACTTGAACCCAGGAGGCAGAGGTTGCAGTGAGCTGAGATAGTGCCACTGCACTTCAGTATGGGCAACAGGGTGAGACTCCATCTCAGAAAAAAAAAAAAAAAAGGACTAAGCAAGTATCTGGCTAACCAGCGGAATTGTCACAAAATGATTTTTTTCTAAAACCACACTGATTTCAGTCTGTCATTGCATACACACATTCTGGAGGCATCCTCTATACATAGTGACTGCTAAGGTTGCTAATGTCTTATAGAAGCGTTGGAGACACAGATGAGTTTCTCTTCTTTCTTGTGCTTGTCCTTGATCCAGTGAAATGTCCTTAGCTTAGCAAAGGATGTCCCAAGGGAGCCATGGCTTTAATGTTCTTATAGTCTGTTCTGCTACCACTCTGGCCATGCCCCTGAATGCAGGGATGAGAGAGCAGAAAGATTGAACACACTGAGCCAGCCACTGTCCTTTCTGTATGTACTGATGGATGAAGACTATTAGAACAACATAGCACATTAAATGTAACCCGAATGGATGGATGCAAAGAAAGCTAATTCAAATTCTGAAAACCATGGCAAGCCAATAGGAAGCCAATTTTTGTAGAGGAGCAACAGCTTTCATAAAGGGACATTTTGTTTCTTGAAACTGTGAATTTGTTTCTAAAATTGTGGACAGAATTATTGGTCATGTGGAACCAAAATCCTTTGATGTTCACTGCACTGCATTGAATCTAGCACAAATATATTTGTAAGCGTAGTGACCTTCTGCTTATAATGAAGTTGTTCTGTGGGCCAAAAAAATGAGTTCATGCTGAGAGGCCCTCTGCATTCTGTGATTCATGTATGCATTTATCCGGACAACGGAACTTGGCCGGAAAGCAAATTGTACGCAGGGTGCCCTTTCTCTTACATGTCAGTCTTCTGGTTCTCAATTGCATTTTCAAATTTAGGGAACCACAGACTTCTTCATGGAGGGCTGTAAATCATTCCATGCATTTTGAAATTGTTGGAGGAGTGCACGAAGAATATTGAACAGGAAAGGGTTTTCAGAATTTATCCAGGAAACCTTAGCTGTTAGAGACTGAGAAGGTAGAAAAGTACATGGGTGGAATCCAGAGGCTGGAATAGGGAGTGTCTTCAGAATCTTCCAGCCCAAAACTCTTATTTACAGTTGAGGAAATGGAGGTACAGGGCGGTTCAATGATTGCTGAGGTTACACTGTTAGACCTGGACTAAAGCCCAGTTTTCCAACTCTCAGTTCATGGTAGTTTCTACTGCTCCTTTTCTCCTCTCTGACTTTTTCTCCCAACAAATTTACCTCTTAAATTAAGGATAAGAATAAGGAAGAGAATTTCTCAAAATATAGGTCACAACCATTTATGTCGGAGTCACCTTGGATTCCTTTAAAATGAAGATTTCTGGGTTTCATCCAGACCTGCCAAATAAAATTGAGACCTGGATATCTGTATTTTCATAAGCTCCTCAGTGATCCTTACACATGTTGTGTTTTTAGAACCATCAATCTAGGGTCTATACATAGGCAGGAGGCACATGGCAGGAAATGACCACTAACTTTTAACATCACTGAATTTATCTTGAAAATATAGTCATTCATTGCTCCCTGCTGTTCTTAGTGCCAGTCATGTAGTGAGCTGAATGGAGCTAATGATGGTTCAAAGAGTAATTATCCCAGCTTTCCTGTTTTTCTAATACCTGCTCTTGGCATAACTTTACCTATTAATATTAGCTTTTTTCCCCTCAAGTGGCAATATTTATCTGCTGTACTTGGTGGAAGGTAAATGAATGCTTTGTAAGTATCCTCAAATATACAGGCCCACTCCAGACTCTGTTGATACACAGTACCTGGCCTCAAAATATCTTGCAATGAGAAGACAAATAGTTTAGTCAGAGCCTCAATTACCTCTCCATGAAGATAATTATTACTTCTGTCATTTAAGTGAAATTTTAGTGCATTTCTTATAGCAATAAATTTAAGAGCATATTTATGCTGTCCTTGCTTCTTTTCATAGCATAGATTTAAAATTGCATTTCTGTGGGAGTGTATCTCTGAACTATCCTTCAGTATGAATTTGGCTGGTAATAAATTAAATAATACCACAATCTCATTTTCTCACACAGTACCTAGTACACTTAAAAGAAAACAAAACAAACAAGCAAAATCCTAGTGACCAATTTACTCTGCACACAGGAGAGTTCTGTATTTCATGGCATGCTGGTAACCGAGCAGCTCTGCAAGATTACCGAACTATCAAATGTGTTGTAAAAATGTGATGTCATGGCACTTTGGAAGTCTCATTACAGAGTTTAACAGGTTTTGTGGTATATTTTGCAGCATGCCCTTTCTGACAAGGCATGTGTGAAAGCCTTTGACCCAAAGACAACTTGCTTACAGGAATGCCTTATCACCACCTTCCAGGAAGCCTACTTTGTTTCAGAAAGTTTTGAAGAAGCCAAAGAAAAGATGAGGTAAACTTGTTTTTCTCCTACCTAGAGAAAATAACTTTTTATTTTTCTGTCTCTATTCTTTCCTTCTATCTATCTCTTGTACCAATGAGGGTTGATCACATCTCTCTCTATTTCTGTTTATTCTGCAGGGACTTTGCAAAATCAATTACCCGTCCCTTCTCCGTATACTTCAATCCCTATACACAGAGTATTGAAATTCTGAAAGACACCAGAAGTATTGAAAATGTGGTGCAGGACCTTCGCAGTGACTTGAACACAGTGTGTGATGCCTTAAACAAAATGAATCAGTATCTGGGGATTTGATGCCTGGAACTGATGTTGCCAGTGTAATCTTTTTGGGGCTTAGCAGCAATCCAGTCAATGTCATATAACACAAATAACCTTCCGTGTCATGGCTTGGCAAATAAGCATGCAATTCTGTATATCTATACCATCTTGTAACCTACTGTGTTAACATATAAAACAACATAAGAAACTCAATGGCAGATAACCACTCATTGTATGAAAGAGTGTAATATGTTTAAATGTCTTTAAAAGATTTGACATTCCTGCTTAGTGTCCTTAACCAAAATGCATCTACTTAAAATTTGTAACAAATAGCCCTTTTAGGAGTCTGTCTTATGCCCTTTTCTTTCTCAGATCTAAGCCTTTCCTTTGTTCATTAGACAAAACGAAAAAACAGGGAAACTGTTTCTGTTTTCAATAGTATCAGTGTTTCACAGCATTGCTTGAGATAAACCCAGAATTTTAGGAAACTTCCCATCACAATAACAAAAGATTCAATATTCTGTTTCAAAAACTGTTGAGGTAACACAGCAGGTGGAATGATTTTTAGGTTGAGTATTTATACAATGCAAAAAAAGACCTTTTTACAAATGGAACATGTAGGTTGCATTGACCTTGTAGAACCTGAGTTATGGCAAGCTTCCTGAAGTATTTTGGAGGATAGTACTTCCAGAAAGGACATTAGGTAAGACTAAACAGTGGGCAATCAATCTCCGGACTATGAATTTTATGCTGGAATAAAGTAAATCATCATTATCAGGTGATTAAACATTTTTTTTCTGGTCAGAGGAGAATAAAATCTCAGCTATAAAGATCATCTTAGATTTCAGAGATGTGGAAGTTGAGTCACAAAGAAGTTGTGATTTGCCTGAAGCGGCACAGTTAGTTGTGCACTAACAGTCATAGTGCACTGCACTTTCCTTTTGTTTTGCTGATAAATCTGTCTGGTGCCTGCATGTGTTTCTGTCATCCAAGATAGGAAAGTTCTTTTTGGTATGTGCATGTGTTAGTATGTCACCGGAGATGGAAAATAATGCCTGTCCGAACTAATGTTTATCAGTAAACAGAAGTTGGCTGTGGTCAAGGGTTGCCCACAGTATATATGTTGTTTCCCCTCATAGCTGAAAATCAGGCCAAATCTATGGAAGGTTTTCCACTTTCCCAAAGTTTTGGCAACTTTGGGTAAACAGTAGTGACACAGCATAAATTTTTGGTGGCCTTTGCAGTAAAAGATGAAATTAAGTGGTTAGGTGAACAAATAGAAAACTGCTGAGAGTGAATGAATTTCTTCAGATTCCCTCACCAAACATAACCACTGTTCTTCCGAGTCTGCATTTGGTAGTACAGAACAGTGGATCGGGGAAGGAGGGGGCAAGAAAACTAGAGAAGAAAAAAATGACAAAATAGCAATTTAAAATATTTAAAACTTTTAGCAATTTAAAATATTTACTTGAGCCATTTCCAAAGATGTTCTTTTAGAAAGAAATTACACATAATTTCAAACTAATTCATACTTTATATGGAGCCCACTAAGGGTCAGAAATCTTTGGACTAAATATATTCAGGAAGAACATGAGAAAGAGCTAAAAGACACATCAGGGAGAGATCAAACTAAAATGAAAACCCAGAGGTTTGAAAATTGGTCGTCTTAACTGTTGAGGATCTTTCCTCTCTGAAACATTTTCAGAACAACTGAATTCTGAGAAATAAATTGGTGGATAGAATGTGAGAATCACAAAATATAAATGTTATTCCAGGTGGAGGGAATAGTGCCTTGAAAAATTATTGGTGGTAGAAAAATGATGAACAAGCTAAATCAAATTTAAAAGATCTAGATAGAACAAGCAGTTATATATTTTGATAGTTTCATGGATCCATAAATATGTAGTTTCTTATATCTTGCTTTGCTAACTCTAGATGACCCTGAATAAGTTACTTATAAATTAGAATCCCAAATCATAATCCAGAATAGCATATCCCTAAATTTTCAGAAGTGGTTGCTGAATTTTCTCAGAGAAGAAAATTGGCTAAGAAATGCTCAATATCTGCCTTTGGTGTTGTTTTTATAATTTGGTGTTGCTTTAGACACAAGTCCTAGAGTTCTGTCATATATATATATTTTTCATTAAAAAACCCCTGTAAGTAGCCATCAAACTTTCCCCTTCCAGCCCCATGAGATTGGAACATCTTAATTAAATATAGTTGAGAGAGAATTATATTTAATTGTAAACAAATTCCCTCAACAAAAATAGCATTTCAGGTGTCTTCTGCATGGCTTGTAGTGGAATCCAATTTTCTAATATGTGCAAAATCTATCTTGTTTCAAAAATAGAAGAGATGCAAAGTAAATGGGCTTTCCCACAGAGCTTATATAGGTGTCATACAAGGAAGTGGAATCACTTGATTTTTTTTAGATTTGTTCTCCATTTGGAATAGCAGTAACCGTGGTTTTCCCCTGTGAAACAATGGAATCATGGTTTTCATTTGTTGTGAGCATTTAACATGCAAATGCCATTACAGCTAATGGTGGGAAAAATTCTATAAAATTTAATAGCCATCATAGGAAAAGTGTTGGCAGAAAAATTCCCTGTAAGGAAACAGTGTAACAAAATAATCACAGCCAGATTCTTGTCATATCTGATACCTGCTCAGTGTAACCATTTATCTCAATTATGCTTCATGACTTAAAGTTAAATTAAATAGATCCAAGGGCAATTATAAATTTAAAGACACTTGCTCACTGTCATCTCGCTGTGAGTTGTTACTTTATTATCACTTTGCTGCTGACTTCTGTAATCAGCTAATCAGAAATCAACACAAAATTCCTGGCAGGACCAGGTTGCTTATGTGCCACACTTTGCAAAAGATAGCCAAATATGATTAGTCCAGTTTTATTCTTGAAGCATTTTGTCTATTATGAGTTGGATAAGGCATATAATATATTCTTGAATGTTCATTTTTTTTGGCATAATCAGAGCATAATAGACTGTTAATAAATTATACCTTTTAAAAGTGGAAAAATTCAACTTTTGACCTGAGATTTCTTTTCTTTTCTTTTTTTTTTTTTCACATTAGTGGTGGTAGTTGTGAGACTCGGTTTTCTGACTTAGTCCCATTTATTTACTGTGTAATTTACAAATGATGCTTTATGGGCATGATATATCTGTGCTTGTCTTGCTTGCTTATAGTAAATGGTCCTGAGCCTAATGATTGTAAAATATTGCAACATTTACCAACATGAAAAGTCTACAATGAAAAACAGTGTGCTTTAATGTGAAATCAAATAGAAATACAGAGTTTCATTTTCAAATGGAGTCATGGCTCGCATCACCTCATTTTCTTCATTTGAGGAGGAAAACATTAACACAAGATGTAGTTGTCCTCCAATTCATTTGATCTAATTTTCAACTTCTAAAGAATCAAGCTCTGATGTTTATTCTCACAAACCTGTCTTACTTACAATGAAGAAGAAAGCAGTCCAGAGTTTTCTGACGTATCTGAGTTTTTTTTTCTTTTAGGAAATAATAATTATGCAAATCTTCATGTTCTGGGGAGAGTTAAGGGAATTAAAAATGGGAGACTGCTTCTTGTAATACTAAAATTGCAAATGTTTGAAATAAAATCAGTTCTAGAACATAAAATGGTGGTTCTTTATAATGTGACTTGCAGTTTCAAAACATTCATACAGTTTCTTAGAACATGTCAGGCACAGTATCAGCATTGTTTTAGACACTGAGGAGGTAAGGATGAATGAGGCAGAGGAGGCTTACACCCACTTTGAATCTACATTCTAGAGGCAGATACAGGCAAAACAAACAAACAAACAAAAACCAGATGAGTTGAAATCACAGCAAGTTTTATAAAGAAAATAATCGGGATGATATGATAAAGAGAAATGGGGAGATGGTATCAGGGATCCTGGAAAGGCCTTCCTGAGCAGGTGGTATTTTACCAAAAACCAGGGATGAAAAGGAGCCAGACCTGAAGAGGGCCATGGTTAGAGTGTTCTTGGAAGAGGAAACAACAGGGACCAAAGGCGCCAAGGCAGAAATTGGGTTGATGTGTATGAGCAAGTGACATATTATCCGTAGGTGGAATGGAATTATATGAGGGCAGCATGGAAGATGAGGATGAGATAATAGTACAGGGTTCCATAAGGGGTCAGGTGCACTCTCCATGCAGTGGAAGGTTGGAAGGGTTGTAAGGAAGACAGTGACAAGAGGGTTGTAAGGAAGGCAGTGACAAGGTCTGATTTACGTTTTTAAGAGCTTACTCAGGCTTCTCTGCGTAAAGGGAGTGTAGTGGGGTTAAAGGTTGGATGTGGGAACAAGGGTAGAATTAGTGAAACCAATTTGGAAACCCCATTGCAATATTAGGGATCTGTGATATCAATATCTTGCGTGATCATGGTGGATGTTATTAAAAATTGTTGTAATTAAATAAGTTACAAAGTGAAGTGGGTGGGTACCATCAGACGAAAAACAGAAACTGGAATGATCTGTAGCCAGGTTGATTCTCATTTGACTGGAAAAGATGTCATCCAAACATATCCTGTGTCTTTCACAAATACATAAAGCTTCCTTTGACCAACATCATGTGAAACTTTCTCTGGCCAGCTTTTAAGGGAAAAAAATCTAGTTTGAAAAGCAAATGCATTTTTTTTTAATGAGTCACAGATACTGACAACAGAAGCAAAAATGACACCAAAAATGAGGTATTATTGATGAATGTTGGTGGTGCTGTCATATAGAGTAATTCCGGAAAAACAAAACAACAAAACTCTCCTACCTCTAGACAAACTGAATAGCTGTGTTCACTGTTCACTCTGGTTATTTCTATAGGAAGAAACCATTTAATGTTAGTGGATTAGTTAACTCTATTTCCACTCTGCTCTCCGCCTCCCATCTCCCCAAATGCATAGTTCAAATATCCCAGAAAAGGTTCACCTATTGCGATTTTGTCCTCTTTCCAAGAAGGATGGGTCTGGTGCAGCAGCTGGAAGTATATTTCCTTCTTCGGGAAGATTGCAGTGAGCCTGATGTTCAACCCAGGGGCATCTGTAGTTATGGTGCCGGCAAACAGCATTCTCATAATCCAGTCTGGATACAGTTTTTATAATTGAACAACAAAAACATCTGACAGATGTGGGCAGGATAATTTGAAGCTAGATGGCACAAAGAAATCAAGTTCATTTTCTGTCAAAATCAAATCTTTAAAAAACAGTACAAAACTAGTCCTTATTTTACAGGCTGAGAAAGATAATATTAATTACAAATAGGTGGGAGGAAGTTCCTGGTCCCTCCTTCACTCCTAGATCTCTTACAGTCTCCTTCCTTTTTAGCTTGTTCATTTCCATGGAACTAGCAAGACTGCTGATTCAGTAGGTCTGTTATTCCCAACGGTTTGCAAACCACTGAACACATCTAATGTACAGCTTGCCCAATTTTAGTGAACAGCTAACTTCACAGACGTTAATGAGGCCAATTATTGGCAAGTGAATTTGAAGTGAAGAACACATTAGGTTTGCCACTATAGCAGTTATTTGTTTATCTGGATTGATTGAGGCAAACTTTCTTTTGATCATTACATCTGATTGATCACTGCACATGGCATTATGAAAGAATGAGGTTTCCAAGTCAGATAGCTACTTGTAAGAAAAATCTCTACCTTGCAAGGGCAGAGCATGTTTCCCTATCCATTTCAGTGTGAAAGCCTAGCCATTAAATTGGAATGGATCCTAATTAGTCTCCTCTCAAATCTCTAAAACTTTTTGGTCTTTCCTGTTGAGCAGAACTTAAAAGAAGCCTAAATTTCTCCCTTGCCCATGTATAGTCGATATCAAAGAAAATAACTCACACAGTAATACTGCTGAAAATGAGTGCAGATATAGCAATCCTGATTTGAAGTGGCATTGGAAAGTATAATTTGATTCAACCAGCCAAATGATTACTGCAAGTACAGATCATCAGCATGGCCCACTCCAGGACATTTGAATTGGTGATGAGCTGACAGCTAATTGCCAGACTGAGTCTGCCTCTTGAGCTTCCGCCTGAGAACAGAGGGAAAAAGCCCCATAACTCCTACAAACTCCTAACCTGGATGGAGGCTACTTTTCCATGTTGGACATACGTCTTTTAGGATGATCGTCTCTCTGATCATACTGACCAGCTATTGTTAACCCAGTATCCATACCTTTATTGTCCCATAACTACACATAGTTTTCCTTTTGTGAATCCTGTCTCTGGCTTTTATTCCTTACCTTGGGTGGGGCTGATTCCACTTCTCAGTTCTAAGGGTGGGCTTATGACCAATGTTTAATCAATGAGTTATTATATTCTTCTGGTCACAATGATTGGTTCATGGGTAGGCCAGGATCTGAGTTGGGCCAATTAAAGCCAAACCCTGGATGTCGAGAAAGAGGTGTACTGCTTTCTTCTATAATTGTAAGGTGGTAGAAAGTGAGTCTGGAACTTCCATGGACCACCAGACAGAGAATGCAAGGCCAGGTGTAAGAGATACAGACAATGTCTTCATGGCATTATCAAGCTAACAGATTTAGCTGTGCATGTAGCCAGATGTGCACTTAGACTTTCTAGGTCCATGAGCTAATAAATGACCCCTCCTCTCTGCTCTCATTTTCCTGCATCCTATCACTGGCATCAAAAAAGTGCTAACATCTATAATGAAAGCAGGAGAGAAGAGGTAAAGGATTTTAGATTTGCTTTCTTCACACTTTTCCTGTTGGTTCTGGGAATGATAACTTCCTGAAGAAGTACAGGCAAACCTCAGAGATATTGTGGGTTTGGTTTCAGACCACTGCAATCAAGCAAATATAGCAATAAAGTGAGTCACACAATTCTTTTTGTTTTTTCAATGTACGTAAAAGTTATATTTGTACTACACTGTAGTCTAGTAAGTATGCAATAGCATTATATCTAAAAATGGAGATATCATAATTAAAAATACTTTATTGCTAACAGATGCTAACAGTCATCTGAGCCTTCAGTGAATCATAATCTTTTTGCTGGTGGAAGGTCTTGCCTTGATGTTGATGGCTGCTGACTGATCAGGGTGGTGGTTGCTGGAGGATGGGATGGCTGTGGCAAGTTCTTAAAATCAGACAACCCTAAAGTTTGCCATATTGATTGACTTTTCCTTTTATGAAATATTTCTCTGTAGCACAGAGTGTTGTTTATAGCATTTTACCCATAGTAGAACTTCTTTTAGAGTTGGAGTTAATCCTCCTAAACCTTGCTCTTGATTTATGAATTATGTTTATGAAATATTCTAAATGCTTTGTTGTCATTTCAATAGTGCATAGTGTATTCACCAAGAGTAGGACCATCTCAAGAAAACACTTGCTTTGCTCCTCCATAAAAGCAGTTCCTCATCTGTTCAAGTTTTATCATGAGTTTGCAGCAATGTTGTTACATCGTTAAGTCTCCACTTCTAATTCTAATTCTCTTGTTATTTCTACCACATCTGCAGTTGCTGCCTCCACTGAAGTCTTGAACCCCTAAAAAGTCATACATGAGGGCTGGAATCAACTTCTTCCATACTTATCTTAATGTTGATATTTTGACCTCCTCCTATAAATCACAAATATTCTTAATGACATCTAGAATACTAAATCCTTTCCAGAAAGTTTTTATTTACTTTGCCCAGATCTATCTGATAAATCACAACCAATGGCAGCAATGCTCTTATGAAGTGTGTGTCTTAAATAAGACTTAAAACTTAAAATTACTAATTGATCCATGGGCTGCAGAATGAATACTGTATCAGCAGGCCTGAAAGCAATATTATTCCCTTGTATATCTTCTTCAGAGCTCTTAGAAGACTAGGAACATTGTCAATGAGCAGTAGTATTTTGAAAGGAATCTCTTTTTCTGAGCAGTAGGTCTCAACTATAGGCTTCAAATATTCAGTAAACAATGCTATAAATAAATGCATTTTCATCTAGGCTTTGTTACATTTCTAGAGCACAGGTAGAATTAGCATAATTCTTAAGGGCCTTAGGATTTTTTGCCGTGGTTAATGAGCATTGGCTTCAACTTAACAGTGACCAGCTGCATTCACCCTTAACAAAAGAGTCAGCTTGTCTTTTGAAGCTTTAACTTCTCCCCTCTAGCTATGAAAGTCTTGCATGGCATTGTCTTCTGATAGACGGCTGTTTTGTCTACATGAAAAACCTGTGGTTTGGTATAACCTTCATCAACAATCCTGGCTAGATCTGTATAACTTTGCTGCAGCTTCTCCCTCAGCACTTGCTGCTTCACATTGCACTTTAATGTGATGATGATGGCTTCTTTCCTTAAATCTCATGAACTGACTTCTAGCTTCTAGTTTTCTTCTGCACCTTCTTACTTCAATCATCCTCAAAAGAATTGAACAGAGTTAGGACCTTGCTCTAGATCAGGCTCTGTTTAAGGGCATGTTGTGGCTGGTTTGATCTTCTATCCAGACGACTCAAACTTTCTGCATACCAGCAATAAGGCTGTTTCACTTTCTTATCATTTGTATGTTCACTAGAGTAGAATTTTTTATTTCCTTAAAGAATATTTTATTTCATTCACTATTTGGTAAACTAGTGTAAGAAGTTTAGTTTTTGGGCTATATTGGTTTTTGATATGCCTTTCTCACTAAGCATAATCATTTCCAGCTTTTGATTGAAAGTGAGCAATGTGTGACTCTTCTTTTCACTTGAACACTTAGAGGTCATTGTAGGGTTATTAATTAACCTAATTTCAATATCATTTTGTCTCAGCAAATAGTAGGTTTGAGGACAGGAAGAGAGATGGGAGAATGGCTGATTGGTGGAGCAGTCAGAGCACATATAACATGTATTGATTTAATTTGCCTTATATGACCATGGTTCATGGTGCCCCCAAACACTCCCAATGCTAACATCAAAGATCACTGATCAGAGATCACCATAACATATAATGATAATAAGAATGCTTGAAAGATTGCAAGAATCACCAAGATGTGACATTTGTGAAGTGTAATAAAGTGAAGTGCAATGAAGCAAGGTGTGCCTGTACTATTTGCATCCTTTTGTCCTTCCTATGCTATAGAAATATGGGGCATCTGGGGTATCTGACCTGTTTATACTACTCTAATGTTGGGAGTGGTGTGACTTGATTTCAGTGAAATGTGGCCAGCAAAATTGCTCAACAGAAGTGTTTAAATTAGACTCCCGGTGACCAACTTGAGATTCATTCTATAGGTCACTCACTGGTTTGTTCCATGGAAAAAGAAAATAAAAGCGAATTCAGCTTATGATGAGAAGCAGCTTAGATAACTGGATAAGACTTTTGCTGTCCCAGTTTTTCACTGTAACTCTTAGGATGATCTGGTTTTCATTAGGGCACCTTTAAATAAAACTTGTCTCCCAGAGTGTAGAAGCGAGAACATGGGCATTGACATCATGTAAACAGAAGTACAAATTCTGGTTTCTCTACTTACTAGTAAGCTGCTTGATCACTATAGAATTATTGACACTTTTTGAGTTATAGTTTAGTTTTCTGAAAAAAAGTAATGAAAATACCTCATTTACAGACTTATCATGATTATTATGCATATAATTGAACTGTGGGAAGTGGGCTCTGAGCCATTCCACAATTGTCTTTCTTAGAAAAACTGTAATACAGGGCATAGTGGTTGGTGGATGTTATGTTCTAGTCACAGGACCATACACTTAAAAGGAAGGCCCAATCAATCCCTTCTATGTGAGAGATACTAAGTTCCCAAGGCTTCATTTCACAAAGCAATTGCTTAAGTTGTCTCTCACTAAAATAAACTCCTGGTCAGAGGGAACAAATTAGGTCCAGAATATAAATCTACATTATTTGCACAGGAGGAAAGGGAAATGCTAAATAAAAATAGGAAATTGGAATATTATGTGTTGAGAGAGCAATTCCTTTCATCCTTGCAGCTAATGGGCTGAGCAAAAAGTGAACAATTTGTTTCATGTGTTGATTCACTAATACTATCTAACAAGGTTTCCATTTCTGAGTACCATTCCACATTCAGCTGCTTGTTTTGTAGTGCAGTAGTGCAATTATCCATCTTTTGCATTGCATAAACAGAATGGCTGAAATGTATGTGAGGAATAACCATAACTGCTTAAGTCCTCCCTGTTAAAAAAAAAAGGAGCAAGGGAAAGGCAATATGGAATGTCTCCTGCTTTCCTTAAAGTAACCATCTGTTTCCTTTGTGATGTCCTCTTCTCTGGAGAATTCACTTTTAGAAAAATATCCTAATACGGGAAGGGGAACAATGGTTGGGTTCAGTTTCATTTTGAGCTTTATTTTTATCTCCATTTTGTCTTTGTTGTGAACAATATTGAAAGGAGTGCTAATTCTAAACACCAGCCTAGGCACAGAGCAATTATGCTTGTGGCTTGCCTGTACATGGAGAACTAGGGTAGGCCTTGGGAGAGCTGACATATGACAGCCTACCTCTTTTCAGTAGGGTTTATAATTAAAGATTGGTTCAGTCTTAGCTTCATTTTCTGTTTCCTACATTTATTTTATTGGCTTTTATTTTTCTATCATTTGTATAATCTGGGTTTGCTTGGCAAACTAAAGGGAGCTTTACTATATGTGACTCGTGGAATCTAAGAGCAGGGCTGTGGTGGCCTTCAGAAGGAAGGAGAGCTGGGAACTGAGAACATTTCAGAATTTTCTCTCTGCCTCTGTTATGCCTTCTCTGCACATCTGTTTCACTGTATTGTTGGTGACTCTCTTTTTTCTTCTTTTTTTTTTCTCTGCAGATGGGATTTTTCTACTTATCCATGTACATGACAGAATATGGTAACTTTATAACTTCTGAGTTACAGGTTATAGTTTTAGACAAAGACACATTCATTGCCTCTAAATTTGAATTCCAAAATCTTGGGAAAGGGAAACTGATTGATCCAGTGTGGGTCAGCTGTCCATTCCTGGTCCGATTGACTATGGCCAGCATAGAAGGTAAGGTGGCTTAGATATGACTGCAGAGACTCTCACTTGTGAGTAGGGAGGCTTTGGTGGATGCAGGTGGGCTGGGCAGAGACCTGAATAGATCTTTGGAGTCCAGATCACAACCATTGTCCCTTTTGGAAATTGCCGAGCCTAATGGAGCTTGTCCTTGGATCCTAAATGATCAGACTTTGGGTTGGCCTTTACCCCTATGTTTCAATTTATGACTCCTTTTTAGATTTGCTGGCTTTTCATCCAAATATTCTAGTTTTTAGAGTGGGTGAAGTGACCTTATACTACAGGTAAACCACCTTTAGCTTATCCATTCTTTCCCTCCCCCTTTCCCTTGGTCACTTTGTACCTGACGTCATCTCAAATGCAGGCTGGAAAGGCTGGGGAGACCCCTGTGGTAAAGTGGTGGCTGAAGAGGAGGGATGATGTAAACAGGAGGAGCATCAAGAGAGGTAGGAGGCTTAGCAAAGGGTGGTCCCAGAAACCTGAGGAGAAGCTCCTTAAAGCATAGATTAAGGAGCTATGGACCGTGCAAAACTGAGATCGTGTTCTCTCCAGAAGTGTTGGTGGAGATCCTGGGCACTAGGCATAATGATGAGCAAAGCTAGACAAGTTCTGTGATTGTGGAGTATGTGTTCTTACAGAGATTCTTGCTTTATTCTGGGAGTGGTATTTTTCTTGTTTTTAAGAGGAAGGTAGATCTTATTGAAGCTTGGTTCTGTCGAGATACTATCAGAAAAACAGGCTGACACAACAGATCTAATCTCATTTGACTAGCTAGATGTCATCTATACGAAAGGTTTGTGGTACCTACTATGGGAAAATTTGGTCCTGCTTATCTTCTCTGTCTTAAACTTTTCCAAAACTTTTTTCTTTTGTATAATGTGACCTTGTGGTTATGATGGTTTCTGCTGTACAACCTAGAAAAATGAGGGCAGAGGCTGAAGTTTAAGAAGTCTACACAGTGTCAAATGTCTTCTTTAATCTTAGAAAGAAATTGACTCATTAACTTCACTCAATGCTTCAGAGTAGAAGCTTCTACCTATACTAAAAATGTTGTCTTCAAATGACCACACTTCAGTTTTAAAGATATTTATAGATTTCCTCCCTTTTTTGAGATATGTAGTATTTTTAAAAAAATGAGTTAAAGTGTTTCACTAATCTTAGTTTATCATTTAGAATTACCTATCTCAATACAGAGAAAATTAGATAACTGTGCACTAATATTAATTAGCTTGTTTTGTCAGGATTAGTTTAATATCCATTATTTTTAGTATAATTGCTACACATAAAATGACACCAAAGAGAACATAACGGTGGATTTGTCTGAACACAACAGCACATTGTCCTATATTTCAGAGGCATACACATGTACAATTAAACAATGTCTCTCTTTTATTTTATAGAATAATTTTCTTTTTCTTCCCCTGAATCAGGTTTAAAGCTTGTAAAACAGTCAATATTCTTCCAGTGTTGATGAAGAGACAAGTTTGTTTAGGCTTATCAGATATGTGAATTTTTTTCTCTGTGAAATAGGGGCTAAGAATGTAGATGCTGGTGTCGAATAACACAATTGAGTACTCAATTCTGCTACTAAGAGGGGTAGTTGCCCTAAATATTTTTTCTGTGAAATGAGCACTAGTAATGGTACTGATATTATAGAGTGGCTGTGAACACTAAATGAGATACACTTAAAGCACTCAGAGTGGGACTTACCACCTATCTCATAGAGTTTTTGTGAATAGAATAATACATGAAAAGCACTTGGCACCATGCTTGACACATGACATTTGTAGACACTCAATAAATATGGGCTATTATTATTTTATTCATTGTTGTTTTTTAATCATACGGTTATATCCTCATAACTTTTCTTCTATTATACAATTAATATATTAACACATTGGGCATGAGCCAAAGACATAAAAGAATGGAGAACGAAGTGTAAACATTTCCCTTTGTCACCCACCTCTGCCAAACTCAATTAACTGTCAACCTTTGCTTTAGGGAGATTTTGGCCACTTCATAATCTCTATCAGTCCTTCCACACCATTCTTTAACAGTGACATTTTCTGTTTTTTTTTTTCAGTTTATTCGAAGTTTCAAGCAAACACAGCTTGGAACTGGGGATACTCTTAAAAATGTCTAATCTCTATATCCACTTTCTATGCATTATATTCACAAACATGCACCTTTCTTTGTGTGGTTGTATTTGAGGCCATATTATACATAGTGTTCTTTTACTAGCATTTAAAACTTGGAGTTTTTTCCATATGAAAGTGGGTAAGTCTACCTCATATATTTATTAAACAACTATGTCATATCTATAGTACAAATAAGTCACAATTCATTAACTATTTATGTTTTAATGGATTTTTTATTTGTAATTTTCCATTATTATACATATTGCAATAAATATTTTTTATATAGTTTATATGATTCTGAACATATGTGGCTATTTCATGGGATAGATTTATTTCTGGAAATATAATTTCAGCATCAAGGAATGTGCACATTTACAATTTTGATAGCAATAGACAAAATGCAAATCAGAAAAACTTAATGAAAAACATGTCACCAATTTAAACTGTCACTGACTGGAAGAAGTCTAATTTCTTATATACCTACCAATATGCAATATCATCAATCATAAATATTTTTTGCCAATTAGAGAAGCAAAAGCTAAAAATGTTATTTTATTATTCAATTTGCATTCTTAATTACCAATAAGGTCACATTACTTTTTTTTGGAGTTTTTAACTATGATTTCTTTGAGTCCTTTTCTTAGCCCTGCTCTTTTCCTTCTCTCCTTGCGAGACTCCAGTGACAGGAATGTTAGATCTTTTGTTATAGTTTCGTAAGTCCCTGAGGTTCTTTTTTTTTTTAAATATGTCATATATTTTAATAAATACAGTTTTTCTTTAAACAATAAATTATATTTTACTAAAATTTCTTTTTCTTTTTCTTTTTTTTTTTTTTTTTTTAGTCTATTTTCCCTCTGTTATTCACACTGCCTAATTTCTGCTGCTCTATCTTCAAGTTCATTGATTTTATTCCTGTCTCATTTATTCTGCTATTGTCTTTTGTTTTGGCATTTGTATTTTTCAGTTCTAAAATATTATCTGGTTCTTCTTTATAGCTTCTATACTTCTGCTGAGACTTTCTATTTTTTGTTTGTTTCAAGTATGTTTGTAATAGTTTATTTAACATTTTTATAATGGCTGTTTTAAAAATATTTGCCAGATAATTTTGCCATCTGTCATTTTGATGTTGGGATCTATCGATTGTCTTTTTTCATTCAAGTTGAGATTTTCCTGACTCTTGATATGATATGTGATTTTCGATGGAAACCTAGACATTTTGACTATTATGTCATGAGACTTTGAATGTTATGTTATGAGACTCTCAGTCTTCCGTATTTATAGGCTTCCTCTGACACCACTCTGGCAAAGAAAGGGGTGGAGCCCATCTTATTACTACCAGGTTGGGGGTATAAATCCAGGTCTGCACTCAGCCTCTGTTGACACCTGGGATGGGGAGGGGCTCCTCTTTCTTCTGAGAGAGGGGAGCGGTGTCTTGTCACTGCTTCCATGTCCCCACGTGGTCTCCACTAACACTCTGGGGGAGGACAGCTCCAGTTACTGCTCAGTGATGATAAAAGTCCCAGCTCCCTAGTCATCCTTCTCTGACATCACCCTGGTAGGGGGATTGAGGTGCTCCCTTGCAGCCTGGCAAGGAGGAAAGCCTAGGCTCTCCCATGGATTTTGCTGGTTGGGGTGGGGCCAGCTTTTTCTGCCATTTTGGTTGCAATAAAGTGGAATTGTCCTGGAAGGCTGCATGTTTCCTGGTTCTTTGGTTGCAGAGAGTGGCATTTGCTGGGATTTTTCTTTTTCCTTTTTTGGTCTGTACCTGTTGTTGTGCCTAGGTTGCTGACTTCTCCAGCACCCAGTTTGGGATATATCAGCCAAAAAGGAAACCCAGGGAACGCACTGCTGTGTTGTTCCTCAGATCCCAAGGTCTCTAACTGGTCGAAATTCTTTTTTTTTTTTACCTTTCAGAGCCTTCTTATACTTGTTTTACATATAATGTCCTGGAGAGTAAGAAAGAAACCAAGAAAGAGAGCTAGCAAAAGAGAGCAAAACACAGAGATACAGAGACAGAGATAAGGAGGTGATATTTGGTAATTAGGAGCTAATAATGGTCAGTAGTGGAGTAAGAGCACTACGTTTCCAGGTGAATTAATATCCTGACCAAAACAGGGCGAGAACCCCAAAGATGTAGGTGAGTTCTTACCACTTCCCTCTGCCTTTTCCTTTTTTTTTTTGAGGCAGTCTCACTCTGTCACCCAGGCTGGAGTGGAGTGGTAGGATCTCAGCTCACTGCAGCCTCTACTTCCTGGGTTCAAGTGATTCTCCTGCCACAGCCTCCCAAATACCTGGAATTACAGGGGCCCGTCACCACACCTGGCTAATTTTTGTATTTTTATTAGAGATGGGGTTTCACCATGTTGGCCAGGCTGGTCTTGAACTCTTGACCTCAGGTGATCTACCTGCCTCAGCCACCCAAAGTGCTAGGGTTACAGGCGTGAGCCACCACACCTGGCCTGCCTTTTCCTCTTGATGAGCTACACAATATACTGCTTGCTCATTGCAGGTACAGATTGGCAATATGGCATGTACAACACTGTTTGGGGTGCTGTTGTTCCAGAAACACAACTGATGTCTCCTAGGACTGTTAAGACAACAGGACAAGGTAGGTTGAAAAGTTTCTCTGCTTATATGTTATTGGAATGACCCGGCCCTGCTCTCAAATCTTCCTTTAGGATTCATGGGTAAAATCTGTTGAATTCATTCATTCAAAATATTTACTGAGCATCACTATGCTTTTATGTGTATAGGGTTATGGAGCAAAGTGTCTTATGTGAAAGCATATATGTTTGTGTCTTGTGTGTGTCAATAAATGTGTATATGTGTACATATATATACACACACATACACAGACACATAAACAAGACATATTGCTCTGTGATATAAACATAATCATGAACAAAATGCATACATATTATGTTCATACATGGATTCTACAATCTGAAACAGAAGACAGTAATGAAATAATCATAAAATTAGTGGAAAATGTTAGTTTATCAGTTATAATGATTGCTATTAAGGAGAAGTATTGGCTCTGTCGGTATCAAAGGTTGTCTGGGAAATCTTTCCTGAGGGAGTGAATTTGCTGAAATCCTAAGGATGATGATGAGGTAACATGGTGAAGGGAATGGTTGGACATGATATGGGGAGATAAAAGCTTTCCAAGAGGAGGCAACAAACAGCATAGGTAACTTGGAAGGATGGACAGGTCATCAGCAGAGTGCATGTGGATAGCATTGTTTCTTTCCTAGTGTGTGTTTGGACCTTATTCATGCCTTGTGCAAATATTAGGTCCACATAGGCCAGCTTCTTGCTTACAAAGAGTTACGTTTAAGCCACTTAATTATATTGGGCTTAATTAGGAAAATACACTGTCAACAAATAATTGAGTCTGTTTATGATTGTGTTTAGCCAGACTAAAGGAGAAAATTATAGAATGTCAAATATGATAAAACTTTAACAATAATGTTAATGATGTATAATAAACTACAGATATCCATTCCATTCAGCAGCTATTAATTGAGCCCCTTTATGTGATATGGAAATGTGCCCAAAAAGGGACATTTCCCTTCACTAATGCTTAGGCTAGCTGGGAGACAGATCTGCAAATAAGTATATCATCTACTGTCAGAAGATTTAGCCAAACTGAGATTTTAGCCAAACTCTGAGAAGAGGGTAGGATGTATTTCTGCATTTTTCTGCATCTGATCTCTCTTGCTCTTAAAGAGTAACTACTGAAGTGGTCAATTCCTGAAAGATGCCTGTTAGTTCTTACAAAAATCTACCAACATTAGTGACTAGCATGAGCAATAAAAAGTGCAACCCATTTGGACTATAGTTGGTGTTTAGTCTATGGCACTTATTATGTTAATTATTTTGCATGGACATATTCTGTCTCTGCAAGTAGAATATAAAGTCCTTGAGAATAGGGATTGTGTATTACATGTTTTTGTTTTCATAAGACCTAGTATTGTGCTTTGCTCAGTAATATTTTTTAGATCAAAGGCCAAGATAAATAAGGTTCTGGAAACTACTATCATATGAGTAGTACCTCTAGGAACAGGGAGATTTATGCAACAGAATATCTACTGGTAGATAGAACTGTCTTCAGCCATGTAATGAACACCTATGGATTAGCTACCTTAATACGCTCCTATAAACATTCAGAAAACTTTGTACTTTGTCAATTACTTTCCACTGCTACTGCCAGTTTTACCAAATTATAGCCTAGCTTCTTTTTTGAGCTTTAAGGGAATCAAACTTCTTTGGAATGATGTTTGCTTTATCTTATTTTCTTTAAATTTAAAATATATATTTTTTTCTTTAAATGGACTTTTCATGATTCTTGTGAGGGGACTTGGAAGACATTTAGGTTTTTGGAACATTTAAAAATAATTTTGAAAAGCAAAGAAAGAAGACAAAAATAACTTTCAGTTGTATGGAGTCTTGTTTATTATTTATCAAATACAGTGCTAGGCTAAGCCTTTGAAATGTGTTATAGCATTAATCTTCCCAACAACCTTATGTGACAGATAATAAATAATAAAGATGTCTCTTTTATTATGCTTTTTCCTTTTTAAGGTAAACAATCTGAAATTGTGAGAAGGTAAGTAACTTACTCGAGGTCATACTGAGTGCTGGTGTCATTTTTTAAAGCCTGGAATGACTGACCCTACAGCCTGGTCTCTGACCTCTGTGCTATTCTGCTCTATTTGTGCTGAAATGGTGCGAGGCACTGAAACTTCAAAGATGAGCAAGACCTAATTCTTGCCCGTGTAGTCCATTGTCTAAAGCAAGAGCTAAGTCAGAGCCTGTCTACAGCTTAGCTCTGGAGTCAGGCTATCCAGGCTCAGATTCTAGCTCTACCACTTAGTAGCTGAATAACTTTTGACAAGTTACTAAACCTTTCTGTGCTTCAGTTATCTTGCATGTAAAATGGGGATGGAATGGTACATGGCATTGGGAATGGTACATGGCAGTGCACACAGCAAGTGCTCAATAATGTTAGCAGCTATTTTTACTATCCTTGTCATTATTGCTGAGGTTGGCTGAGACCAACTGGGCTGTCATACCCACTGAAGGAACAAGACTTGTTTGAGAATCTCAAAGGGGCTCCTCCTATTCACAAAATGTGGGTAGATAAAGGGCCTTGTTTGGGACAATTCCTTGGAATTTTCACTGTGCTTAGCTATTGCAACTCTGAAGAAGTTGCTTTTCTCCCAAGGACTTGTAGTGCCTCTCAAGCTTAGCATGTGTCCTTCTTCACATCCAATATTTATATTCCATTTTGGCTGGGGTTTTAATTTATGTTTTCTGTCTATTCAGAGACAATGATTTTGCTCCTACAGTTTATTTTTAGAGTTTATTAGGAAATAGAATAATTATGGAGTTGTAACCACATCCTACACTTTTTAGGCAAATCTACTAATTCGGAGAACTGACTTCTTGTATTAGCTGTGACATAAATTAATATCAGCGAGCCATAATACCTCGCTGAGCTTCAGTTTCATTTTATTTATAAAATGCGAATTTGATTTATAGTTTCCAAGACTACTTTCCTTTCTAACATACACTTAACATGATTTTCTAATTGTGTTTCTATATATACAGGTCAGATTTTTCCCCAAACTACAAAAAACCTATACATTCCTCTGTCATACATGGTTATTAAAGGTTTTTAGGTGTTTTAAGAGCTGACTAGTTGGCCAGGAAGTGTGTTAACACTGAGGAACACAGCTCAGGGTCCTCCCATCATATTGTATTAGTCACTTTCCTACTGGGCACAGTCACTAATTGCACCTCCCTCTAACTACTTGTGGCAAACCTCCCCAGAGGCCTGTCTGAGTCACACAAGTAGATAGATATTCTTTTACCTCAGTCACCTTTTAATTTTTGTTTACAAGCAGATTTCTCACATTAGTAGTGTAATGTTTTCCTATTGATGCCAAAAAATTACCCCAAATCAGTGGCTTAAATTAACACAAACTTACTACCTAAATTCTACAGATTAGAAACCCAGCACCACTCTCAGTGTGCTGAAATCAAGATGTCAGCTGCACTCCTTTCTGGAGGTTCTAAGGGGAGAATCTGTTTTCTTGCGTTTTCTAGCTGCTTGAGACTGCACCACTCCTTGACTCATGACTCCCTTTCTCCATCTTGAAAGCAAGCAATGGCAGGCGGGTCTTTACATTGCATCGTTCCGTGTGACTGTGCTTCCATCATCACATCTTCTCTGACTCTTCTGCATCCCTTTTCTACTTATAAGGACTCCTCTGATAACACTGGGTCCACCTGGATAATCCATGATAATCTGCCTGTTTTAAGCTCAGCTGATTAGAAACCCTAATCGCATCAGCAGCTTTAATTCTATCAGCAAACTTGATTCTTGTTTGCCATGTAATTAAAAATATTCACAGGTTTGGAGTGTTAGGACATGAACCTATTTGGGGGCAGGTCATTATTCTGCATACCACAAATACACAGAGACATCTTCTAAAATCATAGTTCTACCATCTAGACTTTATATACTGCTTTAGTTACATCTTATACTTCCTAACAAAAAACGGTGAAGAGTTTTAAAGGGATCAATAGTGGTACTGGCTAAGAGTTGGTGAAAATTTCAAGTTGGTGATATTAGGCTTGACAGATTTACAGGAAGAAGGGAACTCCTTGCTTTCTGCTCACACACTCCCTCCTAGAATACAAAACTTATTTGAGCAGTTTATTTTTTTAATGGCCCTAGAGATTGCAGAGTCCTCTTAATTAGTTAAAAAAAAAAACCATTTATTTTAGTATCTGTAATCTGCAAGGCCCCAAATTATTAACTACAAAAATAAACATTGATACTGCATAAATATCACCACATTGCTTTCTGAAGTCATTCATTTGTCCTGACCAGGTGCCTTTTATAGGCCTGGGGTTGCAGAGATAAACCAGATTCCCAGGCACACCACTGTAATGGAGAATCAAAAGAGAGTAAACATGTTTGGTCTCTTTGTCAATGACAGGGCTTCCAGCAGGGCCAAAGTTGTTCCCTGCTGAAAAATATGAAATAACATGTTAGAAGCTCCTAGTACAGTGCCTTGCATATGATAGAGGCTTTGTAAAGAATATAATTATTTTTTATGTAATACCTGGTGCACCCAGACAAAGAGTATGGCTAAGAGAGAATTGTATAAGAATTGTTTTTCTGATTTGCCCTCTGTTGTACTAGAAGTTTTTACAATGCAGTCCTTTTCCTATCAGAAAAATAATGTCTTTTCATTACAGGATGTTTGATAAATAAAAAAAATTAAACAGTAAATAAAGTGGCATGCTGTATCAGTTTTGTTTTCACCCTGCTATAAAGAATTACCTGAGATTGGAAAATTTATGAAGAGAAGAGGTTTAATTGACTGACAGTTCCACAACTGTACAGGAAGCATGGCTAGGAGGCCTCAGAAAAATTGCAATCATGGCAGAAGGGCAAAGGGGAAGCAAGCAGGAGAGAGAGAGAGAGGGAGGGAGAGAGAGAGAGGAGAGCGAGAGAAGGGTGAAGTGTTATACATTTTTAAACAACCAGATCTCATGAGACTTCACTATCACAAGAACGGTAAGGGGGAAATCCACTTCCACCAGGTCCCTCCCCCAACATTGAGGATTACACTTCAACATGAGATTTGAGTGGGGACACAGAGACAAACCATATCAGATGTGTAGCTACCCCACAAACATGACTACTTTTTGACATTTTAATGTATTTCTTGCTTTCATTCTTGCTCTCTTGTAGTCTTACAGGTGTTTGCAGCTATAAGCAACAGAAATTCAAACTCTCTTAATAAAAAATGGACATTTATTGAAAGCATATTTATGAGACTCAGAAGCTTTAAGAAAAAATGTGACCAGTAACTGAAATGATAGCAGTAACAACCTACTCTCTTCACTTCTCAAAGGCAGAATGTATTTTTAATCTTTATTTCCTTTTGGTGCCTTTCTGCTCTTGAAGACTGGCTTTCTCAACTTTGTACATGCATGTGGCTACCCCAGTTCTGGCTTTCCATGGCCTTTGTATAGGTTTCAGAAAAGGCCAAGTTGTTGCAACAAAGAGCCCTCAAAGTACAGTGGTTTCAAAAGAATTTTATTCAAAGAAGTTATCTCACTCCAGGTTGATGAGACAGACCTATGCCATGCCGTCATTCTGAGATCTAGGTGCCTTCCATATTTTCTTGCTCTGCTGTTCCCTAGAGCATTGCCCAGCTTTGCCTGGATGAACTGGTTCAAAGGCATGCCCAAGTTGCAATTCATGGGAGGGGGTGGAAGGAGCTAGTTCAGGAGAAAGGGTTTACCTTTAGGAGATAATCCAGAAGTTAGATGTGTGACTTCCATTCATAGTCCTTTGACTTGAAGTAAACCAGATAGTCGTAGCTGGCTGTGAGAGGCTTGGAAATGTCAAATCTAGCTGGTCTTCCATGTGTCCAGCCACAACTGTGTTGCTATGGACCCAAGAGACTGGTGGACACCTGGCAGCTTCTGATATGACTTCCTTATTCAAGAACAGAACTTCAGCTCCTCTGCCTCAATTCCAAACTCTCTTGAATGGGGCTCTGATTGTACTAATTTGGGTGAAGTATCTATCCCATTTTAGTCAGCCCTTGTCTTGGGAGACAGGATCATGTGGACTATGGCAACATTATGGAGGTTCTGAGGAAGATGAAGAAGGAGCAAGTAATACAAAGTGCTCATCTGTATCTGAATATATGTATTCCCCTACTAAATCTGGATACATACAGACACACACAAATATTTGGGAATTCTCTCTTTTTTCTTTCTGCCACCCCCACATCAGCCTATGGATTCTTATCTTTATTCCATCCATCCATCCATCCATCCATCCAACCATCCATCTGTCCATCCTCCACATCTTTCCCAGTTCATTGAGGTTTAAATAAATTTGGCTTGACCCCACTAAGTCAGAGAACATAGTTCTCCTTTCCTTCTTGGCATACATCTAGATCACAATTCTTAGCCTTTCTTACAATTAGGTGTGGCCACATGACTGAGTTATGGCTAACAGAATGTTGAACACAGAAATAGCTAGCATGGTTATCCACTCTTTCTCTCTCTCTTACCAAGAGCTAGCTGATTGTCCAGGTTGACCTTGGAACCCATGTAATGTACCCTTTATCAGCCTGGGAACTTAAGTAACTGTGTGGAACAGAGCTCTTACCTTGCCACTTGTCACCAATTGAACTGAGATATGACATAGAAATAAATTTCTATTACTTTAAATCACTGAGATCTTGAGAGAGCAGGTACGGTTACCTTAATATCCTCAATAATTTCTGTCTTATAGGGTGTCCAATACCCTAGCTATATTTTCTATCACTTCTTAGAGAAGTGATATTATATATTTTATGGTACCTCTCTTTTCAATTTCCCATTTTCTTAAACCCTTGAAACTCACTCATCTCTCAACTCCTAGAGTGATTCTTCCTTGCCTGCACCAACACAGGGGATGTGCAAATAGCTACTGCTCTTTGTTTTTCTCAAAATACCATCATCCAAGGCATTTATATGCATGGCATAGTTTACTGAGGGTTCACAGCAATCCTAGTGAATTGGGTATTTAGAAATCCATGCTCTTAAAAGTCCTTATTTCACCTACTATTGTGTTGCTTCACTTCCTATTCCCTCTCCTCTTTCCATTTGTCTACTATGCCTCCACCCCAAATTAACCTTTTTTGCAGAATAGTTTAGTTAGCTATTCTTTTCAATTATTTTTAGCCTATCCAGGCTATCCCCAGAGAGCTTCCTTGCCCCTGAAAAATCACAATAACTAAGGCATCTTAATTTATTTTGACCTCTAAGCCAGATGCAAAGAAAAAACAAACAAACAAAAAACCCTCTGGCAACCCTTAGGTTAATATGAAATGGTCCTTTACACTATTGACTATGACGACACAAAAAGCATAGCAAAATCCAGATGGTAAGCTCCTTAAGAAAAAAATCAGAAGAAATGGCAACAATGGGTGCACATTCTCAGATACAACTAGGCTGGAGCTGAGATTTGGTTGTTTGTGTAGATTGGCAACTGCTCTTCGGTATGCCACGGATACTGCCACTGTCACTCTTCCATGTTTTCTCTCATACAGGGATCATTTCACTCATTTATGTCACCTGCCAGCCTCCTTTAGGCATATGAGCTTGCTACTTCTCTTCCATCTGAAAACAGTTTATATCCTGCTAAGAACAAAGTGCTCAGCTCTCAAAATAACAAATATTCTCCCCTGTACTCATATACATTGCCCATTTTGCTATTTATCTTGTCCATGGAAGACCCGATAGTAACAAATAAATGTATTATAATTTATCTATTTCTTTAAAGTTGTTAATTTAGGGGCTTCCAAATCTTTGTGTATAAATGTCTGTTTGCTCTCCATGTTCACAGATCAAATTTAAAGATGTAGTATCACTCGATGAAGACATATGAAGAATTTATTTTACCTTTTACAGAGAACTAAACTGTTCTGAGAAAGATGATATCCATAATGTGTATCAGAATTTTGCTTGCAGTGGTTAACAGGGTTACAACTCAGTATTCAATCATGGCTCCCAAAATGCCTGGAGGGGTTTTTAAATTTTGAACTTCAATTTTGACTGAATTAATGGCATGAAATGAAAACTACATAGAGTTTAGTATCTGGTTAACTTAAATATAATTACACATGATAAACTATAAATAATGATAATGGAACCACATTTTAATTCACTTTTACTAAAGAGTGAGTACAAACCTGAGCTAAACATGTCTAAGAGAACACTTTTAGTTCCAGTTTTTCTCCTGGTCCATCCAAATTTTGTTGATTCTTTCCCATGTGTTTCATGGTGTCCTTGTTCTACATTAGAAGGTTATTTCCTTCAAACAGGACATTTCTCACTATTTGTAGCAAATTTTTAGTTTCCTTCTACTTCTTAAAATGATACAGACTATTCTAGTGTTCAGAAGAGACTGATATTCTCTTCTATCATGCTAAATACTTCTCATCTGTTCCATGCTACCTTCATGATATTTTTAAGGTCCTCTCCAGAGTCTTTCTCTGTGTCGTGGATTGCCTGGTTGTAGTAGCTTCAGCTAGTATTTTGGATTTAGGCAGAAATATTGGGTCAAATTGTCTAGTGACATAATCACCAGGATGTTTTCTGTGTCATACTGTTAAGTGTCACTCAGGTCTGGAGCAAATCAGTTTAATTATTTAACTACTTCTTAACCAGATTCATGCAGCCTACACTAGTGAATGTAAAGTTACAATTTACTGCAGCAAAACTCTTATTCTGACAAAAGCATTTCAAAGGAAACTTTAATGCAGAGATTCTCATCTATTTAGGAATTCATAAGTGGCCTGCCTTAAATGCAAGTGTGTAGTTGGTGCTCTTGTAACATTGTTCCCATTCCAATAATTATATGATGAGCCTTTACACCAATAACAACAAAAATCAAAGTCTCCAGATTTTTTAATGATCGCCATTCTAACTGGCGTGAGATGGTATCTCAATGTAGTTTTGATTTGCATTTCTCTAATGACCAGTGATGATGAGCATTTTTTCATATGTTTTTGGCCTCATACCATGGGTTTACCTATGCAACAATCTTACATGTTCTTCACATGTACCCCAAAACCTAAAATGCAATAAAATATATTAAAAAAAAATCAAAGTCACTGTCCAATTCAACCAAGTCAAGTTTTTTCCATGTTTATAAAGGACTTAATTAAGAGTGAATCATTGGATCTCTGTGTTTTGCTTGTCTAAAGTAGCATCAGAAGTAGATTAATTTACTTCAATCAAGACAGTAGTTAGTTAAAGAAGTTAACTGAAGATGTTGGTTAAAACAGGAATTATTTTAAAAAGACACATTCGAGATTTTACTTACCTTAAAAACATGTGTATTTGTATTCATTCATCAATATTTTGTTGGAGGCCCACTGTCTTCATTTCTAGTATGGGTCCCCTGGTTGAAGCTCTGCATTGTCTTTCTTGCATCAACCACACCCATACTTCATTGTCTGAGAGTTCTGGTTTTGCTCTTGTAAGTGGAGCAAGAACCCAAGGACATGGGTAAAGCAAACTGAGTGCCGACATCTTTTACGTTTTTATGATTCTTTAAAAATATTTTATGTTTATCTCACTCACACATAGTTTGATAGCATATTTCTTAGCGACTCACCTTCATAAAATCTTTCTAGCATTCCACGTGGTTTTCAAAGAAGCCACTTTTTTTGCATTTACATATCATTGACTTATATAACATCTTAAGAAACTGTGTAATTATGTAATTATAACATTGAATTTAAGAAGCACTAACAGTGTTGGAAACAAACATAACTGACTTTTGGCAAGCATCCAACTCAACTAGTGGGAGTAGAACTGAGTGAGCAGAGCAGAGAGCAGCCTCTGCCAGGGGCTTTCTCTCATCTTCGGGCTTCAACAGAAAAGCTTTGCAGAGAAAGAGATGCATGTGGATAGATAATCTGGCAAGTTGGCTGAGTGGAAATGGGTTAAGAGGGTTCTACTGTATTTCTAAGATTCTTGTTAAATGCTTTATAGAACAATTTGAGTGGTACTTACTATGATCTCAGTTAAGGTATAAGATATTTGTAGAAATGCAAAATCTTTTACCTTGAGTTTCTGGAAAATTTTACTTTTTACAGCATTGGGACTCTAACAGTACTCCTGCCCTAATTCTTGGCAATTTCAATATCTGGATTGGATATCAGAAGGTGAAGTTTCTAGTACACTGACTTCTCACTTTCTTAATCTCCCAACTTCTACCTCTCTTGTCCTTCACCCTTCAGGCAAACTGTTCTTCATTCTCCAAGTCTACACCCCATCTTTGTGGTTGTTGATATCTGCAATCTCTCCATAAGCTCTGTTTCAAATAACTACTTCCTGCCATTACCATACTGACCGTGAAGCTTCCTTCAGTAACCACAGCTCTAAAAGTGCTTCCACCTGGTTTTTTACTTCCTCTGACTCCCCTCCAGTATATATTTCTCTTTGTCTCCAGCTTCAATTCCACGGTCATTCATTAGTATTCCCTTGCCTGTGCTCTCAGCTTCCCTCATATACCCTTTTTATAAGTTTTGTTTGAGAAAATCCTAACCTGTGTAAATCTAATTATCCTACTACTCTATGGCTGCACTCATGAAACAGAATGTAATTGCAGATAAACACAGAGCCATGTGATTGGTCTTGCTTTAAATTCATGATCACTCATGTCCAGTGGGTCTTATACAGCCTGGCTTTATGTGTCCCATTTACTTTTCCATTCTGCCATCTGATTATTTCATCCTTTTTCCTTTCTCATTGAATACTCAGGTCTCCTTCATCCTCTCTTAGCTTACCTTGCTTCCTTTTCCATTCGGAAAGTATAAGCAACCAAAAGAGACTTTCCTTATGCTGTTACTCAACACTGCTTGCCTTCCACCATGAGTTTTAATATACTCTGCCTTCTGTCTGGTTTATCAATTAGTCCCCTCTCTTCTTCATCAAGTCTTCTTCTCTGCCAGATCATTCTTAACAGCAAATAAAAGAAGCTATTCTCAATGCTATTAAAAAATCAAAACTCCTTTTTAAACTTCATTTTTTTCTCTAGCTACTTTCCCATTTTTCTGTTCGCCTATATATCAAAATTTCATAAAGTCACCAGACCTTCACATTACGGGATCCAATGGTACTATTTCAGTCTTCATCCTGTTTGACCTATCAGTATGTAATTTGGTCCAGTAGATCACTAATATGGTTTGACTTTGTGTTTCCACAGAAGCCTCACCTTGAATTGTAACAATCCCCACATGTTGTGGGAAGGACCCAGTGGGAGGTAATTGAATCATGGGAACAGGTTTTCCAGTGCTGTTCTTGTGATAGCAACTAATTCTCTCAAAATCTGATGGTTTTATAAAGGGGAGTTCCCCTGCACATGCTCTCTTGCCTGTTGGCATGTAAGACATGTCTTTGCTCTTGCTTCACCTTCTGCCATGATTGTGAGTCCTCCCAAGCCATGTGGATGTGTGCGTCCATTAAACCTCTTTCCTTTATAAATTACCCAGTCTTAGGTATGTCCTTATTAGCAGCATGAGAATGGACCAATACTGCATATTGGTATTGGTAGAGTAGGGCACTGTTGTAAAGATACCTGAAAATGTGAAAGTGACTTTGGAAGTGGGTACCAGGCAGAGGCTGGAACAGTTTGGAGGGTTCATAAGAAGACAGGAAGATGTGAGAAAGTTTGGAACTTCCTAGAGATTTGTTGAATGGTTTTGACCAAAATGCAGATAGTAGTATGGACAATGAAGTCCAGGTTGAGGTGGTCTCAGATGGAGATGGGAACTTATTGGGAACTAGAGTAAAGGTCACTCTTGCTATACAAAGAGACTGGTGGCATTTTGCCCCTGCCCCAGAGATCTGTGGAACTTTGAACTTGAGACAGATAATGTAGGGTATCTGGAGGAAGAAATTTCTAAGTGGGAAAGGGTTCAAGAGGAAGCAGAGCATAAAAGTTTGGAAAATTTGCAGTGTGATGAAAAAATAGAAAAGAAAAAAACCCATTTTCTGAAGAGAAATTCAAGCCAGCTGCAGAATTTTGCATAAGTCAAGAGGAGCTGAATGTTAATTACCAAGACAATGGGGAAAATGTTTCCAGGGCATATCATAGACCTTCATGGTAGACCTTCTCATCATAGACCCAGAGGTTTAGAAGGAAAAAGTGGTTTCCTGGGCTGAGTCCAGGGTCTCCCTGTTGTGTGCAGTCTTGGGACTTTGTGCCCTTTATCCCAGCCTCTCCAACCTTGATAAAAGGGGCCAAAATACAGCTCAGGCTGTGGCTTCAGAGGGTGCAAGCCCCTAGCCTTGGCTGCTTCTACATGGTGTTGGTCTTGTGGGTGCACAGAAGACAAGAATTGAGGCTTGGAAACTTCTCCTTAGATTTCAGAGGACCTATGGAAATGCCTGAATGTCCAGGCAGAAGTTTGCTGCAGGGGTGAAGCCCTCATGGAGAACCTCTGCTAGGGCAGTGTGGAAGGGAAATGTGGGGTTGGAACCTCCCCACAGAGTCCCCACTGGGGTGCTGCCTAGCAAAGCTGTGAGAAAAGGGCCACTGTCTGCCAGACCCCACAATGGTAGATCCACTGACGGCTGGCACTGTGCACCTAGAAAAGCCTCAGATACTCAATGCTGGCCCATGAAAGCAGCTGGGAGGGGGCTGTGCCCTGCAAAGCCACTGGAGCAGAGCTGCTCAAGGCCATTAGAGCCTACCTTTTGTAACAGATATTCTTTTATTCCGTGTCTTACATTTGACCTGAATGTGAGACATGGAATAAAAGAAGATCATTTTGGAGATTTAAGACTTGGCTCCCATGCTGGATTTCAGACTTGCATGGGGCCTGTAGCCCCTTCATTCTGGCTAATTTCTCCCATTTGGAATGGGTGTATTTACCCAATGCCTATATGCCCATTATATCTAATAAGTAACTAACTGCTTTTGATTTTACAGGCTCTTAGGCAGAAAAGAGTTGCCTTGTCTAAGAGGAGACTTTGGCCTTGGACTTTTGGGTTAATGCTGAAAGGAGTTAAGACTTTGGGGTACTGTTGGGAAGGCATAACTGGTTTTGAAGTGTGAAGACATGAGATTTGGGAGAGAGCCTGGATGGAATGACATGATTTTGCTCTGTGTCCCCACCCAAATCTTACCTTGAATTGTAATAATTCCCTTATGTTATGGGAGGGACCTAGTGGGAGGTAATTGAATCATGGGAGTGGGTTTTTCCCATGCTGTTCTCATGATAATGAATACGTTCTCACAAGATCTGATGATTTTATAAAGTGGAGTTTCCCTGCACATGGCCTCTTGCCTGTTGCCATGTAAGACATTCCTTTGCTCTTCTTTCACCTTCTGCCATGATTGTGAACCTCCCCAGCTATGTGGAACTGTGAGTCCAGTAAACCTCTTTTCTTTGTAAATTACCCAATCTTGGGTATGTCTTTGTTAGCAGCATGAGAAGGGACTGATATGATCACTTACTCTGCACATCATATTATTCACCAAACTTCCAGGCGCCATCCCTTTCAGACCTTTTCCTGTACTTCTGTCTGTTCCTACTCAGTCTCTTTTGCTGGTTCTTTCTCATTTTCCTAACATCATCTCATTGAAGTGTCTCAAGGTCTAGATTTCATCTGTTCTTTATCTACATTCACTTCCTAGAAGACCTTAACTAGTCCCATGGCTTTAAATACCATCTAAATTCTTATGACTCTTACATTTATACTTTAGCCCATACCTCTTTCTCCATATATACAATTTCTATTCAGTCTCCTCTTTAACATTTTAAATTTATTATGTCCAAGGCTAAAATCCTGTTTTCTCCCTCAAACTTGTTCTTCCTACAGAATTCCTTATTTTAGTAAATATAACTTTATCCTATAAGTTGCTCAGTGAATCAGCTAGCTATTGCATCATAACAAACCACTCCAACCCTCAAAGACTTAAAACAACAATCACTAATTATTACTTATGTGTCTGAAGTTGATTTAAATTTGGCTGATCTGGGTTTGGCCAGGCACCTCTGCTTCAAGCTTCCGAGGCCAAGGCAGTTCTACTTCTGACTGCAGGTCTGTTGGTCACTTGAACAGCTCTCTCCCAACTGTTTCTTATCTTCCTATAACAAGAAAGCTGGTTAGGGTATATTCTTTTCATGCTGATGGTACCAATGTAAGAGAGCAAGAAATAATGTGCAGGACCTTTTAAGTCCCGGGCTCAGAACGAGTAGGCATTGGCCAAAGTTAAGTCTGTGGTTGAGTTCATATTTAAGAAGTGGAAAAACAGATGCTGCCCACAGTGAGGCTAGGGGGAGGGCACGGATTCTAGGAAACGTGAAGAATTAGAGTCAATCATTTGGCTGATTATGCTCAGCCAAAATCATTGGTGTCATAGTGAATTTCTCTTTCTCATATTTCTTTCCATTCCCCCTACATCCAATCAGTAAATCCTATGATCATCCAACACCTGATCACTTGTCATCACCTTTACTGCTTCCACTCAGGCCTCAGCCATCATCATGTTTTATTTGGATAACCATAATAGTCTTCTATCCAGTCTCCCTGCTGCTATCTCTTTTTCTTGTTCGTATTTCTTAACGAGGTAACTAAAGTGGTCCTGCTAAAATGTCAGATCATGTCGTTCTTTTTAAACTCTTTCAGAAGCTTTCTAACTTAGGAAAAAAGCCAAAATTCTTACTATGGCCTAAAAGAATGTACCCTGATCTTGATCCTATTTCCTTACCTCTGTGATATTGTTGTTACTTTCTTCTGCCTCATGTTGCTCCAGGCTTACTGCATTTCTTGATGTTTTTTGAAAATGTCAACCATACCCCTGTGTCAGGATCTTTGAACTTGCTGTTCCTTCTACCTGAAATGCTTTTGCTGCAGGCAGCATCATGTCTTATTCTCTTACTTTCTTAGGTCTTTGCAAAAATGCTACCTTTTTAGCGGGGCCTTAATTATTCAATTTGTTTCTCTTCACTCATCCTCAAATCTTGCCATCCCTAGCACTCCCCATTATTCTTTCCTACATTGTTTCTCTCTAGTACTTATCACCATCTAGCATACGTATGTTTTATTTATTTTGTTCATTTTTTATTTTTCTTTACTGGAGTATAAACTCTATTCTTACACCTTTTATCTGAGGTTTTTTTTTTTTTTTTTGTTTTTTTTTTTTTTTTTTTTTTTTTTTTTTTTTTTTTTTTTTTTTTTTTTTTTCCCATCTTGTTCACTACTGTATCTCCAGTGTTTCAAAGAATGCTTAGGACATAGTAGTCCCCTAATAAATATTTTTTTGAATAAAAGAATGATTAAATAAATTTTACTGTTTATCAGTATTTAGTTTATAATGGACCGAAAGATTACTCATAGCTTATCTGTGAATAATTACCAGTATATGTCTTAGGGATGTTTAACTTTTGAAATATCATTGATTATTTATAATTTTCATCAGTCAGCTATGGATTTAAGAATTATTTTTCCAGAATATTTTTTATCATTTAGATATTGAGAAATTATTGTTAAAATGGTAGAGAATATATTCATTGAAATTATTTTTTTCACCTGACCTTCATTTTCATTTTTTCTTCCTCTTTTTAATCCATATTATTTACTCTGAACAGTACAGAATCTATGTGATTTGTTCCTTTTGTAAAATGACTGGCTTTGGAATTTCAGCAAAAATGACCTCAGTTGTAGAAATAAATAAGTTTAATTCTCCTTTAGATTTTGAGATGATTAAGATTGAGAATAGGTCAAATTTTTTGTGTGTTATTTTTGCAGCATTCTATACATTTATTTTCAAGCTAGTTTATTCTTCTAAGCCCTTCCATTTTTCCTCCACTGAGGGCAAAATAAATCACTTTACCTTGCAGAAATGTGCCAGAAGCATCCTGCAAAATCACTGAGGAAGCTTATCCATTGTCATTAATTTTTGAAGATTCATTTAGCTCTGAAAAGACATAAAAAGTCTGTGCTTGGAAGCTGGTTGTTATTATTTACTTTTCTTTCCTTTCATATTCAAGGGGTAGGTGGGCATATTGCCTCAGTTTTAACAATAGTGAGTCATGATCAGAGATCATGATATTCTTCTAGAGCTCAAAAGGGAGGGAGTGACTTCTCATCCAAGAAAATAGAAGGTGGTCTTCAGTCAGAATTATGTGTGTCTGGATGAAACAAATTGGCTTAGGTCTCCTAGCATACATCAATAAGTTTACTTTCCTTTGTATATTTTACAAAGTTCCTTTCATTTCTTTTACTTTATGAAAGGTGATTGAAGTAGAGGTTTAAAATAACTAAATGTATTGCTGCAATTCTCTACAACTATTATGTTTCCTTCTGTATGTCAGGCTAAAGACAATTATCAATAAAATGTATACAAGTATTATTCAACACTGACACACCACTTCTCATGCACATTCGTAAAGGTACAGGGGATGTGTTGGGTTAGGTTTTTCAAGTTTATAAATAGCTCTTTTGATCTTTGATTGTTTTCATTCAAATTTAAATGTTTTAAAATTCATATTTAATCTTCAATTTGTATAGGAAACAAAATCTCATTATCCTACTTCTTCATGTTTCACATTCCAAAGAAGGATTTCTCCCTCTCTCTTTTTCTTTTTGGCAGCAATGTGTAATCTTGTGGTTTTTCTTCCTCCTAAAATCATCAAATGAAAATTTCTCTTTATATAAAAAAATTGAACTTAAATGATGTCATTTTTAATGGCTGGCATATATTAAGAAAAATACTTTACATCTGGTATTTAATCTCATTCCTAAAATAAAAGCACTAGATCAGTAGGTCTGTAAGAATGAATAGTGACTTTAGTATTTTCTTGCTGAAACCTTTTCAGTTTGTCAATATGATCTCACATTTTCTTTAGAGGCCGGTGATCCTTTGTCCCTGCATCTCTTCCAGAAAATAAATAGGAAACTCCACTTTAATGAAACAAATAGGAAGGAAAACGAATGGACATATCACCATGTACATACTTTGCAGATATTTCCAAAGTTAATTTCTCCCCAAAGAAGGGCAGTAAGTAGTCATTCACTTTGGAAGGTCAAAGTCTTATTTTTAGTCATTCAAAATGGGAATGTTAATAAGAACACAATTAGAGTAAACTATCTACAGCTCATGTGAGAATCATCAAAGTTATGAACAAGAGGAGGCATTTAAGTGATAAACATAATTGCCGAAATCGGGTTGCAGAGATAAAAGGAGATTAGACTGAGAATATGCTGTGGGATTTTAATCAGATCTTTTCTTTTTTATAACATTCCACCTCGTACTCCCTTCCTGCCCAAGTTTTGGCAAACTATGGTCATCCTCTTAGGCTAGAGGACAGTGGGTGTAAAGCTTCATAGACAAGATAGTGAACGTCCACTTCCCCTTTCCATTTCCCACCTATGACAGCCTACTGACCCAACCACTCCTGGTGGGTTACAGTCCTTGCTGTAGCCACACCCACATGCCTACCAGGGGCATACAGGGTGTGAAGTTCTGAGGAGGCTTACTCTATCTCAGGGGAATGCTAACCAAAGGTGGTTGGTTGGACCTCAGCACACCTTTTTTAAAATGTAAAAGCACTGGAATAGGCACTATTGTAGAAAGAGGTTTTAAGTTTCTGCTCTTGGAGATTGTCAAGGAAAATGTTCAGTTCATCAACAGCCATTCATGGAGGCTTATTTTGTTTTCATGTTCAGAGTTTTCACATCTGCTGTCATATGGCTACATCAGGACATGGAGGGCACAAGGAAGTTCTTATTTTGCATCATTTAGATTTCACTTGTCTGAAGGCAAGAGGCCCTACCCAGCCTGCAGAGCCAGGAGACAGCTGGCTGGTGAAGAATGTGGCCTCTGTAGTCACATTGCCTGGCTTTGAGTCCCAGTTCTTGCTCACAAGCTGTGGGACCTTCGTAAGTCATTGAATCGCTCTGTGCCTCAGTTTCCTCACCTGTAATATGGGGCAATAATAATATCTCCCCATGGGGTTGAAGTAAAGTGCTTAGAACAGTGTCTGACACATTGTAGCTCATGAGCTAGGAGTGGAGGAGGGTGAGACTAAGAATGATTCTACTTTGTATTTAATGTGAGATGTGACTGAACCATATAAAATTAAAGTGACTCATTAAAAAGTGCTACAGAAGCCGTGAATTTTATTCCACCCCAACACTTAGGTGTAAGATATTTCTTTTACTGGCATACCTCAATTTTTGCATTTCACTTTTTTGTACTTCTCAGATATTGTGTTTTGCATTTTTTAAAAAAACAAATTGAAGCTTTGTGGCATCCTTTTGTTGAGTAAGTTTATGGGCACTATTTTTTCAACAGCATGAGTTCACTTTTTGTCTCTATGCCACATTTTGGTAATTCTTGCAGCATTTCAAATGTTTGTACTGTTATTGTATCTGTTATGATGATTTGTGACCCCCACTCTTTCATGTTGCTATTGTATTTGCTTTAGGATGCCATGAACTTATATAGGAACCCATATAATTTGGTGAATTTAATGCATCAATGCTGTATATGTTATGACTGCTTTACTGACTGTCCATTTCCCCATCTTCTCCTTCTCTTCAGACCTCCCTGTTTCTTGAGGTACAACAATATTGAAATCAGGCCAGTTATTGACCCTATAATGGCCAATATGTGTTCAAGTGAAAGGAAGAGCTGACTTTAAATCCTGACTTTAAATCAAGCATCCCTGACTTTAAATCAAAAGCTAGATGTGATTAAACTTACTGAGGAAGGCATGTCAAAAGCTGAGATAGGCTGAAAACTAGTCTTCTTATGCCAACAGTTAACCAAGTTATGAATGTAAAGGAATAATTCTTAAAGGTAATTAATAGTGCTACTCCAGTGAACCAAATGATAAGAAAGCGAAACAGTCGTATTGCTGGTATGGGGAAAGTTTTAGTGGTCTGGGTAGAAGATTAAATCAGCCACAGGTTACCTGTCAGTCTAAACTTAACCCAGAGCAATGTCCTAACTCTGTTCAATCTTTTGAAGGCAGAGTGGGATGAGGACGCTACACAAGAAAAGTTGAAAGCTAGGAGAGGTTGGTATACGATGTTTGAGAAAAGGTGTAACATGAAAGTGCAAGATGAGGCAGCAAGTGCTGATACGGAAGCTGCAGCAAGTGCTGATACGGAAGCTGCAGCAGATTATCCAGGATATCTAGTTAAGATCATTGATGAGGTGGCTATACTAAACAACAGACTTTCCATGTAGACAAAATAGCCTTCTTTCAGAGGTGATGCCATATAGGACTTTTATGACTAGAGAGGAGAAAAAGGCAATGCCTAGCTTCAAAACTTCAAAGGACAGGCTGACTCTTATTAAGGGGTAATGCAGTTGGTGACTTTAAGTTAAAGCAAATGCCCTTCGATCATTTAAAAAATCCTAGTACCTTTAAAAATTATGCTAGATCTGCTTTGCGTATGCCTAGAAATGGAACTACAAAGCCTGAATAGAAGTCCATCTGTTTATGATATGATTTACTAAATATTTAAAGGCCATTATTGAAATCTACTGCTCAGAAAAAGAGGCTTCTTTCAAAATACTACTGCTCATTGACAATGTACCTGGTTGCCCAAGAACTCTGATGGAGATGTACAAGGGAATAATGTTTTCAGACCTGCTAATACAACATGCATTCTGCAGCCCATGGATCAAAAAGTAATATTGACTTTTAAGTCTTTTTATTTAAGACATATGTTTCATAAGGCTATAACTGTCATACATTGTGATTTATCTGATAGATCTGGGTAAAGTAAATGGAAAGCCTTCTGGAAAGGATTTAGTATTCTAGATGTCATTAAGAACATTTGTGATTTATGGGAGGAGGTCAAAATATTAACATTAAGAGAAATATGGAAGAAGTTGATTCCAGCCCTCATGGATGACTTTTTGGGGGTTCGAGACTCCGGTGGAGGAAGTAACTGCAGATATGGTGGAAATAGCAAAAGAATTAGAATTAGAAGTAGAGCGTGAAGATTTGATTGAATTGGTACAATCTCATGAGAAAGCATTAATAAATGAGGAGCTGCTTCTTATGGATGAGAAAACAAATAGAAGGAATCTATTTCTGGTGACAGTGCTGTGAACATTGTTGAAAATAACAACAAAGGATTTAGAATATTTTATAAACTTGGCAAAGCAGCAGTAGGGTTTGAGAATATTGGCTTAAATTTTGAAAGAAGTTTTACTATGGGTGAAATGCTATCAAACTGTAATGTATGCTACAGAGAAATCTTTCCTGAAAGAAAAAGTCAATCAGTGTGGCAAGTTTCATTGTTGTCTTAATCTAAGAAATTGCCACCGCCACCTGAATCTTCAGCAACCACCGCAGTGATTAGTCATCAGCTATCAATATGTAGGCAAGACAATCCTCCAGCAAAAAGATCACAGCGCACTGAAGGCTCATGATTTTTTAGCTACAAAATATTTTTTAGCTACAAAATATTTTTAGTTAATGTGTGTACTTAGTAGACTACAGTATAGTGTAAATATAACTTTTGCATGTACTGGAAAACCAAAACATTGATGCGACTTGTTTTATTGCAATATTTACTTTATTATGGTGAGCAGGAACAGAACCCACAGTATCTTTGAGGTATGTGTATACGTCTCTAAATCAAATTTAATCTGATAAAAGCCTTCATCTCATTATACTGGCTGAAAGTTCAATTTCAACAATTATTGGATTTTTTTCTGTTTCTGGATTGGGCAAAGGTGCTATTTAGGATAGGTGGGTGAAAGGTGGATCTTCATGTTTGTGGTTCAGATGGATTTTTGCTCAAGCTCACAACAGCCCTGGACGGGGAGGGGATCTTCTACTTTTGTTCTGTGTCTTTGTGAGGCTGGGTGCCTAGGCACTTAGTGTCCTGTCTCTCCACATACACAACACAGTTATTCCTTTCAGGTGTCTGCCATCTCCCTGCTTTTGTAGAACCTCCTTGCAGAACACACAGATCTCAGTCCACATTATAGTCTTCGAAGAAGCTTTACCTTGACATATTCACCTTATTTTCTTCTCTTCTTAGCCCAAAGACCTAGCATAACTCCCCAGATGAGTTTAGGCCTTTAGGAAGAAAGAATCCAGAAAGATGCACAATCTTCAGGCAAATTCTTCTTTGGCTATACAACATGAACTCCTCTAAGAAGAAAAGCTATAAGACCTGGTGACCACCTTGGAGCAAGGAAGCAAAATGACAGGAAAAATAAGACACATATTAATCTCTCACCATCTTGATTCAACACTGGTTTCAGAGTGCAGAACACGGGAGTTTCCTCTGAAGTTTCTATTGACACTTCCTTCACACTTTCGAGAGAAAGCTTCTAAGTGGCTCCCTGAAATCCAGTCATGCTAAATGGCAGTCTACACAGTTTTAGAAATTTCTGGCCCATCTTATAGCCCATATATGTTCTTTCATTGGCAAATGCAGTATGATTCTTCCCACAACAGAGGTCTCAAATGATGGAGATGCAATGCACACCAGCACAGATTTCGAGGGACCCAAACACACCAAGATAATAATACCTCAATTATATTTGGTCTGGATTTTAGAATAGATTTTTTGATTCATAGAATTGAAATAAGCCAATTGCCTTTACTTCTGTAAAATTACTATAGAATGGATTTTAAAAAGTAATGTGAAGTAGACTTTGATTGTTTATGACTTTGAAATCTCTGCCTGACCTTGCAGGAATTACTGAGAGTCTGCCACTTCTCTATTGCGGCTCATTCGTCTCTTCCTCTTCTGTTTTCTTCTATATTTGTTATTATTTATTTCTCTTTTTCTCCTATGCTCTTCCTCATTAGTTACTCTATCTGTTTTCCCTGTCTTCTTTCCATATTTTGGTTTTTAATCATAGAACAGTCATTTTGTAGCCCCATCAACAACATTCAGGACTAAAAGACAATTTCTGTGTTAAGGTATTTTCTTTCTTTTAAACGGAAGAGCTTCTTTGTTTTCCCATTAAGAGAATATAGACATGTTAATACTTTTACATACATATATAAATGATGTCTGTTACTCTTTTCTTTTCTACCTCAAGTATCTAAACTATAATTTAGGGAAGCAACATGATCTTAGAAAATATCATTCCTGGGGTTCACATCAGAAAAAAATCAGGACAATTTTCTCTACACTAGTTCTCATGTTTCTAAACTCATATTCCCTTGGATCTTTTTAAGACCAACTGGTAGTATTAAGGTCAGAACTTTAATTGTGAAAATCCAGAGATTTTTGTTTTCATTAAGAAGCTGTATAAAAAAGATGTTCCATTCTGCTTCCATTTCTGCAGCAGCATTTTTCTTAAAGTGGTTAGTGTCAGTTATCATTGCTCCATATCTTGTTCTTTCTCCTGCCCTCTCTCCTTCTCTTTCTCTCTCTTGTGTGTATTTGTGCAAAGATCAGACTCCAAAATCAAAAGAATAAAATTCTCCAAATAGTTCAAGCCAATTCAAACACTGCAAGATCATAAAAATAGTTCCTAGCCTCTAGAACCATGTTCAGCAAACTATGGCCCATGGGCCAAATATGGCTTGCTGCATGTAAATGTAGTTTTGCTGGAACATAGCCATGTTTGTTTCCATATTGTCTATGGCTGCTTTTGCACTTCAATGACAGGGTTTAACTGTTGCTACAGAAATGGTATTGCCTGAGAAACCTAAAATATTTACTCTCTGGCCCATTTTAGAAAACATTTACTAACTCCTGCTATAGAAGCTTACATTTAGTATGGGAGTGCTGTGGAGAGTAACGGGCAAGGAGACGTAGTTGCCTTTTTGCTCAACTTTATTATGTGTCATGCTAGGTGGGGAGGTAAAGTTGCTAGTGTTTGCATTGTATCCTGTATATACTTCTTTTAAAGCACTTACCACTAGGCAATTGCAGTTATTTCTAAAAACTTGTCTTCCCTAGTGTTTAACTGTGTTTATTTTATAAACACGTATTGAGGACCTACTTTGTTTCAGTTATGAAAGATATGGTAAAAAAAAAATAATGGAAAAATATTGATTCTCTTTCATGGGATTTCCAGTCAAGGCCAAGTGTTGCAAATCCAAATGTTTTCAGGGAACAGGTTGGTAATATAAACGAGTAGAAGCAGCCCAGGTATAAGTTACTTTCTTTGACTATTAGTTGTGTAGAAATAGTTTTCACTTCCACAGAGTTTGTGCTATATCCTGGCTTTATTGAAACCTGAGTTTCTCTTAGATTATCCTTCACTTTTCCAATTATGATAGAGACACCTTTGAGATATATGAGAAAAACAACAATGTGTGACAGCTGACAGGGGCTGAAACTTGTCTTTCATGTCAGGAAAATGATAAGGAATGATGGGGACTATGACACACTGGAGACCACTATCTTCTTCAAAGAGAACACCAGCTACTCAACTCCAGAGTATTATTGTCATATAGGAATGTTAAATCCTTCTTCTTCCTCCCCTTTCTCCTTTTCCTCCATCTTTTCATCTTCTGCTTGTCCTTTTTCTTCTCCATTTCCTTCTTTTGAGGAGAGAGAGAAGCTGAAGAGCTAATCTGGATTTTATGTGAATTTCTAATTTTTAAATGTTGACTACATGTATAAAATACTGTGCAGACCAAACTCAGTACATGTGCTGGTCAGATTTTGTTCACAGTCCATCAGTTTGTGTTCCCTGTGTGAGAATGATGTAAGGTCTTTGGGAACAAATACCTTGGTGTAAAAATGACAATATTTTCAGGGATTCTTTAATTGTGTGTTATTTGTTATATTGGTCCATTCTCATGCTTCTAATAAAGACATATCTCATGCTTCTATAGTATAGAATTACTATACTATAGAATAGGTAATTTATAAAGGAAAGAGGCTTAATGGATTCACAGTTCCACATGGCTAGGGAGGCCTCACAATCACAGTGGAAGGTGAAGGAAGAGCAAAGGGATGTCTTGCATGGTGTTAGGCAAGAGATATGTGCAGGGGAACTCCCTTTATAAAACCATCAGCTCTCATGAGACTTATTGACTACCACAAGAATAGCACTGGTAAAACCCACCCCCAGAATCAATTACCTCCCACTGGTCTCTCCCACCACCTGTGGGGATTATGATAATTCAAGGTGATATTTGGTTGGGACACAGAGCCAAACCATATCATTTCACCCCAGACCCTCCCAAAAATCATGTCCTTACATTTCAAAGCCAATCATGTCTTCCCAATTGTATTAGTCAATTTTCACTCTGCTGATAAGACATACCTGAGAGCAGGTAATTTATAAAGAAAAAGGTTTAATGGACTCACAATTCCATGTGGCTAGGGGGTGCCTCACAATTGTGGCAGAAGTCAAAAGACACACCTTACATGGTGGCAGACAAAAGAGAAAATGAGAGCTTGTGTAGGAAACTCCCTTTGTAAAACCATCAGATCTCATGAGACTTATTCACTAACATGAGAATAGCACTGGAAAGACCCCCTGCTCCCATGATTCAATTACCTCCCATTGGGTCCCTCCCATGTCACATGGGAATTGTGGCAGCTACAATTCAAGGAAAGATTTGGGTGGGGACACAGTCAAACCATATTATTTTGCTCCTGATCCCTCCCAAATCTCATGTTCTCACATTTCAAAACTAATAATGCCTTTCCAAGATTCCTCAAAGTCTTAACTCATTTCAGCATTAACTCAAAAGTCCACAGTCCAAAGTCTTATCTGAGACAAGGCAAGTCCCTTCCACCTATGAGCCTGTAAAATTAAAAGCAGGTTAGTTATGATCTAGATACAGTGGAGGTCCAGGTATTGGGTAAATGCACCCATTCCAAATGGGAGAAATTGACCAAAATGAAGGGACGACAGGTCCCATGCAAGTCTGAAATCCCTGTGGCAGCCAAATCTTAAAGCTCTGAGATGATCTTTGACTGCATGTCTCACATCCAGGTCACACTGATGCAAGAGGCAGACTCTCATGGCCTCAGGCAGATCCCCTCTTGTGGTTTTTCAGGGTACAGCTACCTTCCTGGCTGCTTTCATGGGCTGGCATTGAGTGTTTGTGGCTTTTCCGGGTGCATGGTCTGAGCTGTTAATGGATCTACCTTTCTGGGTCTGAAGGATGGTGGCCTTCTTCTCACAGCTTCACTAGGCAGTGCCTCAGTGGGGACTCTGTGTGAAGGCTCCAACCCCACATTTCCCTTCTGCAGTGCCCTAGCAGAGGTTCTCCATGAGGGCTTCACCCCTGCAGCAAACATCTTCCTGGATATCCAGGCATTTCCATACATCCTCTGAAATCTAGACAGAGGTTCCCAAACCTCAATTCTTGACTTCTGCGCATCTGCAAGTTCAATACCATGTGGAAGCTGCCAAAGCTTGGGCTTGCACTTTCTGAAGCCATGGCCTGAGCTGTACCTTGGCCCCTTTTAGTCGTGGATGGAGCAGCTGGGATGCAGGGCACCAAGTCCCTAGGCTGCACAGAGCAGGGGTAGCCTGGGTCTGGCCCATGAAACCATTTTTTCCTCCTAGGCCTCCAGGCCTGTGATGGGAGGAGCTGTAACAAAGGCCTCTGACATACCCTGGAGACATTGTCTCCATTGTCTTGGTGATTAACATTTGGCTTCTTATGCCTTATGCAAATTTCTGCAGCCTGCTTGAATTTCTTTCCAGAAAATGGATTTTTCTTTTCTATAGCTTTGTCAGGCTGCAAATTTCCTGAACTTTTATGCTCTGCTTTCCTTTTAAACATAAGTTCCAAATCAAAACCCATATCTTTGTGAATACATAAACTGAATGCTGTTAACAGTATCCAAGTCACATCTTGAACACTTTACTACTTACTAATTTCTTTCACCAGATGCCTTAAATCATCTCTCTTAAGTTCAAAGTTCCACAAATCTCTAAAGCAGGTGCAAAATGTTGCCAGTCTCTTTGCTAAAACATAATATGAGTCACCTTTGCTCCAGTTCCCAACAAATTCCTCACCTCCATTTGAAACCACCTCAACCTGGATTTCATTGTCCGTATCTCTATCAGCATTTTGGTCAAAACCATTCACCAAGTCTCTAGCAATTTCCAAATTTTCCCACATTTTGAGCCCTCCAAACTGTTCCAACCTCTGCCTGTTACCCAGTTCCAAAGTCACTTCCACATTTTCAGGTATCTTTACAGCACACCTCACCTTACCGGTACCAATTTACTATATTAGTCCATTCTCATGCTGCTAATAAAGACATACCCAAGACTGGATAATTTATAAGGGAAAGAGGTTTAATAGACTCACAGCCCCACATGGCTGGGGAGGACTCACAGTCATGGCAGAAGGTGAAGCAAGAGCAAAGACATGTCTTACATGCCAGCAGGCAAGACAGCATGTGCAGGGGGGAACTCCCCTTTATAAAATCATCAGATCTCATGAGACTTATTCACTATCATGAGAACGGCATGGGAAAAATCTGCTCCCTTGATTTAATCAACTCCCACTTGGTCCCTCCCACTATACTTGGGAATTATTATAATTCAAGGTGACATTTGGGTGGGAACACAGAGCCAAACCATATCATTAGTATTTCTATTTTACAAATAAAACTGATGTTCAGATGCAAGAAACTGGTTTGAAGTCCTGAAAAATCTCTTCCTCTTTCTCCAAGAAAATACTGCCCAAAACACAGGACATTTGTAATCATTTAAAGTTTGTGAAAATTATTTCATAAACTGTAAAACATTGTGTTTTATATGAACTACATGTGAAAGTTATTTTGTTAACTGTAAAGCCTTGTGCTTATATTGGTATATATTGGCACTTATATCGGTACATAAAGTGATAAAAGAGAGCTTCCACATGATCTGTAAGAGTGAAGGAGAGAGATTTATTTGTTGCCAGAGACTTTGATGTGGACCTCCACAGAAGGCTGGGACTTTGAACATGTGGAAAAAGAATGTGTCCCAGGCAGAGGGAACTGCCTGAACAAAGGTCAGAGCATTCTACCTAAAAGATTTCTGAGAAGTCCATTGAAGCAAAGGCATTTGAGAAATGCTGGCTTAGAAATAAGTAGCTGTAGACTTCCCTTAGGGAACTGGGTATAATTGTGTGATGAAAACACAGTTGTGCCTACTGAACACATGTTTGGAGAGTTAGAAAATTGCAAAATTGCAAAGGGCCTGAAGGGTGAGTCTGGAGAATCTGAACTTTATTCTGTAGGAAACAGGCATTAGCAGGAGTTTTAGGCAGGCAAGAGATATCTTTATACTTGAGTGTAAGGGGAAAATACACTTCTTTAACAGGGGTAGGCATGATGTATAGCTTTGGGGAATTGACTGCAGGCTTGGAAAAAGATTTGTTCATCTAGGAAAATAGCCAACAAGTACAAATGAAGGGATATTATTAGGGAAATGTTTTTCATAGTCTTTCTCTTATCTTTGATAAAGCTAGATTTTAATAAGGAGATATTTAGATCTGGCCCATAGATTCATTCTAGAGATCTTAAAGAACTTTTACATCATTAAATTTGATCTTTCTGTCACCAGCAGTTTAGAGATGTGAAAGCACTGGACAGAATGATATACATTCATTTTTATTTAGAAAAATTTAAGTATGTGATGAAAAATCCACTTGGTGGTACCTGATGTTCTGATGTTCACGAAATATGGTACACTGGGTTTATATGCTGGATCCCCAATAAGGATATGTTCTTCTAGGCTGTTGTTAGAAAGCTTCTAACTCCTCCCCTCTCTTTTTTTAGTAGCAATGTTTAGACTTTGCTTCATTTACTTGCTTCAGAATATTATCCAGTTTAGCAGCTCATACCAACTTGTTCTCTTGTCATTATTTCTAGATTTCTTAGGTAGATTGTTTTGGTTTTGTATTTTTTTTCTTTTCCCTTGTAGAATTCTTTATCTAACAGATAATAACTCAAATGCTCTGTCAAAGGCTGGTTTCCAGGCCTATTGGAAACAGACTACTCGGATAAGAAACAGTCAAGAGACTTTCTCCATCATCTATTTCTCCCGTGTCTAAGTCGTTATTCTACATCCACAGGTGATTTAATAGTGGGTGTCTGATATCTCTTTGTAAGTCTTGAATTTCTACTTTAGCTTATAAATAGCCATCTCAAGAGAAAACTAGAGAAAAAAAATCTGAGTAGATGGAGTTTATGCAGATTGATTCAGATTAGCATTATTCATTAACCTTGCCAGTTTGTGCTGGTTAGTAATCGCCAACACACCACACTTTGGAAGATTACTTAGGTGGTGTAAATGTCCCTTCAAAGACGTTCTTGCTATTTCATTTAAAAGGTAATGAATTAGCTCTGGACATCTGCCATCCATAATTTCTATCTAGTAGAAGTGCCCTTCTATATAACATATTAGATTTTAGTGCTGAGAAAATTTCACCATCAAATAACATTTTGTTTCTCTAGTGGGAAAAATAATTGAAGATCAGAATAATGTCAGGAGTGATAATAAAATTTACATATGATTTTTTGACATAAATTGTTTACAATTGATTTTTAAAGTACCACATAGACACATATTTAGATCAGGAAATATATACAATGTGACATTATTTTAAAACAGACTCCATTTTTATGGTTTGGAGTGTGATAACTGAAATTCTGGAGACAGACAGATCTGGGTTCCATCTTAGTTCAGTCTCCTGTTAGGCATGACATAGATAAATTATTTAACCTCTATGAGCTTCAATTTCCTCAGTGCAAAATGAGGATAATAACAGCTACTTTATAGAGTGGTTTTGAGGATTAAGTAGACAGTGCTTAGAAAGCACTTACCAGAGTACATAGCACAGGGGTAGGCCCTACAAAATGGTAGCTATAATTATTATTGAATCAGATCCTTCCAAAAATCAATCTATTCCTTGATTTTAACTTTGAGATATAATTTCGAAATAATTATTTCAGACATTTCTTTGTAGAGTTTGAAATAAGAATGAATGGTTTTAGAATCTATGATATGCAATTAACTGTGTGACCATGGACAAATCATTCATTCATTCATCTACTCACGCATTTATTCAATGTAATTTGGTGCCATTATATGTGAAGTTTTAGGCATTGGAGCTAAAGCGGTGAAGAAGTAATACAAGTTCTTTATCCTTATAACTCTGACATTCTAATATCACATGTTGACAACCAAAAATGGAATGAAATAAAACATAAAATGATGATAATACAAAATAAAATAATTTAAAATGGTGTTATAAGGAGTGTAAAAATAGACTATTGTTTTGGAAGGTAATAGGGAGGGGCAGATAGATGGTGTGGCCAAGTCTGAGAAGATGTATTTCATTTAGTACTTAAATCACAAAACAGATGAACATGTAAGGATCTGTGAGAAGAGCATTCCAGTTAAAGAGACCTGTATGTGCCAAAGCCTTGAGAGGGTAGTAAGCTTGGTGGGAGAGACAGGAGGAGGCCTCGTGCAGCAGGATGCAGTGAGTGAAGGGGAAATGGTGAAAGATGAGAACAAAATGGCAGATAGGGCCAGATGAGGCAGGGCTTGTATATTAAAGAGTTTGAATCTAATTTTAAGTTTAATAGGAATCCTTTGGAGAATTTTAATCAGGAGGAAGGCATGTTCTGATTTTCATTATTTAACCTTTTCCTGGGTTCTGTTTCTTATGTATTAAAAAGTAGACAATAATGGTAATTACCTGATAGGATGTTGGAGCATTAAATGAGATATTGTGGGTAAAGCACCAGCATATATAGCCACAAAATAAATGTTAGTTATTGGTTTTGTTTACTGTAGTACAGCTGCTATGGAATGAATTGACTACCTCCAAAATTTCCAATTTGAAGCCCTAACCTGAAGTGTATATTTGTAAATAGGACCTGCAGGAAGTAATTAAGGCTAAATGAGGTCATAAGGGTAGGTCCCTAATCTGATAAGGCTGGTGCCTTATGAGAAGAGGAAGAGACACCAGAGCTGTCTCTCTACCATGTGAGGACGCAGTGAGAAGGCTTGTTGGTGTTGATTACATGGGTATGTTTGGTTTGTGATAATACATTGAGCTATGCAGTTACGTTTTGTGCACTTGTTTGTATATGTATTTTACCACCACAAGAATGCAAATTCATGAAATGAAAAAATCAGATAAAAAAATAGGCTACAACTTAGATTAAATACAGAGCTTAAGATAGTTTATCTCAAATGTGTAAGGAGAATGAATTCTTTTCAGAACTAAGAAGCAGTATTGTATCCTTGTGTTCGTCTCAGTTACCATGCCTATGGTTTGGGCTGATTGTCCAGGATCCATAAGTGGGATCAGCTTCAGCTGGGCAGGAGCGAACAGGGCTGGGCTTTCGCATAGTGAACGCTGTGAGGTAAGCCGGCAGGGGGGTAGCTGGTATCTGGGAGGCCTGGCAGTGGTTTGTAGACAGATGTCCTGGCTAGTGGGTTAGGGCTTTCAAACTGGCAGCAGGCAGGCAGTGAGTGTCCAAGCAGGCAGGTGGTCAGTGCAGGGAGTCCTTACAGAACATAGTTCTGATCATGCCATGATAATAGGGTTCAGGGACTGGCCTCCACATCATGAGAGGATTGGAGGAAAAGGATGGAATTAAAGTCTCAGAGGAAGAGAGTGCAAGGCAGAAAATAAGGCAACAACTTAGTTCTTGAAAATGGGGAACAATGTGGAGGTTTGGTCCTAAGAGTCTCAGAGCCTGAAGCTATTTTGAGCCTACAGGTGGGAGTTAAGTGTTTGCAGCTGTACAGCTTGCAGGCTAGGAGAGGGAACCAGGCTGCTATACAATTTATAGTACCTAGGAAAAATAATAGAAACATAAAATGTTAGCACCAGAAGGGATCTTAAAGCTCATCTAACTCAATTCCTAATATTACTGAATATATACCACCTGTATGAAACGCCATTGTTTGCTTTTTCATGAGCTCATCTGATCCTCCTAACCACCCTGCGAATGAAATAGTTATTATTTTTATTATAGATGGATCAGAGAAGTTAAGTAACTTCTGTACCACACAGCACAGTCAATATGTTTGCTCACATCTGTACTGTTTTAAAGCCTTGTGCTCTTTCCACTTCATTGCATACCTAGTTATGGCACAGTGGGGTTGATAATTAAGCCTTCTTGACTTCTAGGTTTATTCTTATACAATACAACAGAAAGGACTAATTGTACTTACATGCTGAAAAGGAGAGGATCTACGATTTCAATATTTCTTCTATCAGTTGAGCTGAAAACATGGGCTAACTGATTATTTACACTGCAATCATTGGGTTCCGGCGTGTCTGAAGGTTGTTGAAAATCTGATTTGTACCTAAAATGGCCTCAAACACAGAGAAATGATTGAATGGATCAAATTGTACTATAGGGTTCCAGTTGAATTTTTCTATGTATAGCCTTAGTTCAGAAAAGCCAGAGATGCTAAAGTAAAAAAAAAAAAAAAAAAAAAAAAAAAAAAAAAAAAAAAAAAAAAAAAAAAAAAAAAAAGAAAAGAAAAACATCCCCCAAGTAGGAAACTTCTAGCCAACTGTTCTGAAGCTCTTTCTGGTGAGAGTTGAGCTGATGGAGTGGAGAAAGGCTAATGACACCCTTGCAGCCTACTATCAGAGACCTATTAGACCTGCGGCAGGAGTGGGGAAGACAATGGAAGCACTCGGCAGGGATAGAGGAGGAGAAATTTCCAAAGCCACCTGAAAAGCTAAATAATTATAGAGAGTCATCTGAGATTTAGCCAGAAACACAGCATGGACAAGTCACTTAACACCTTTATTCATCCTGTCTGAATTGCAGATAAAAGCTTTTTATCTACTTCCCTTATAGAGACATAAGAATACATGTAATTTTTGTTGTAAGAGTCTTCCAATTATTTCACAAAGAATACTATCTAAAGACAATATGTTGTTATTACCATTTCTTTTTGCTTTATGTCTGGGGAGATTTTGAAAGATGCTATAAATGAGTCAGATGGTGTCATGGATAATATCTCCATCCCACAGGAGTTTGAAATCTGTGGATGGTAAGCTATTTTTATCCCTAGCACCTTAATGTAGAAATGCAAATAAACACATATCGATATGTACATAAATATAGAAAAGATGCCATTGTCATAGTTATATTGTGTTAATCACCTTCATGTTAGTCAAATGAGTCTTCTTCTTCTCTCTCTATATCTTGCTATATGCGTTGCTCCTTTTTTCCTTCCTGCTAATGCTCATTCTGCATTCCTTGTCAGAAATGTCTGCATTTATTGAGATGTTATTTCACTTTCAAGTCCCTTTTCTAATCTTGACTTTTCCTTAATCTTGTCAGCTTTCCCTGGTCTCTTTTTTCTTGAGTTATTATTGTAGTTATTTATAGAATATAATATAGCTATTAATTATTTTCCAGTTATTTCACATATCTTATTTGGCACAATTTCATCCTCTATAGGAACTTTATTTTATACATTTTATACATTAATTTTTGGTATCCCATTATGCCATGCACAGTTCCAGGGGCATAAAAGTGCCTCATCAATATTCATTTGTTTCTCCCTCCCCACTGATGGTCTACTTCTTTCCCTCCTTTCCCTCCACTTCCCTCCTTTCCTTCCCCTCCCCTCCCATCTTATCCCTCCCCTCCCCTCCCCTCCTTTTCCTCCCTCCCTCCCTCCTTCCTTCCTTCTTTCCTTCCTCTCTCCCTCCTTCCCTCTCTTCCTTGCATTAATTTTCTAAGATGAAAAGTGAAAATTTTTATCATTCAGAATTTTTCTTTTTCTTTTTTAATATATATTTTATTGCACTTTAGATTCTAGGGTACATGTGCAAAACATGCAGGATTGTTGCATAGGTACATACATGGCAATGTGGTTTGCTGCCTCCATCCCCATCACCTATATCTGGCATTTCTCCCCATGTTTTCCCTCCCCAACTTGCTACCCCCACTGTCCCTCCCCTAGTCCCCCCAACAGACCCCAGTGTGTGATGCTCCCCTCCCTGTGTCCATGTGTTCTCATTGTTCAACACCATCTATGAGTGAGAACATGTGGTCTTTGATTCTCTGTTCTTGCGTCAGTTTGCTGAGAATGATTGTTTCCAGGTTCATCCATGTCCCTACAAAGGACACGAACTCATTTTTATGGCTGCATAGTATTCCATGGTGTATATGTGCCACATTTTCCTTGTCCAGTTTATCATAAGTGGGCATTTGGGTTGGTTCCAGGTCTTTGCTATTGTAAACGGTGCCACTATGAACATATGTGTGCATGTGTCTTTATAATAGAATGATTTATAATCCTTTGGATATGTACCCAGTAATGGGATTGCTGGGTCAAATGGAATTTCTATTTCTAGGTCCTTGAGGAAGCACCACACTGTCTTCCACAATGGTTGAACTAATTTACACTCCCACCAACAGTCTAAAAGTGTTGCTATTTCTCCACATCCTCTCCAGCATCTGTTGTCTCCAGATTTTTTAATGACTGCCATTTTAACTGGTGTGAGTTGGTATCTCAATGCAGTTTTGATTTGTATTTCTCTAATGACCAGTGATGATGAGTGTTTTTTCATATGTTCGTTGGCCTTATATATGTCTTCTTTTGAAAAGTGTCTGTTCATATCCTTTGCCCACTTTTGAATGGGTTTGTTTTTTTCTTGTAAATCTGTTTTAGTTTTTTGTAGATTCTGGATATTAGCCCTTTGTCAGATGGGTGGATTGCAAAAATTTTCTCTGATTCTGTTGGTTGCTGGTTCACTCTAATGATTGTTTCTTTTGTTGTGCAGAAGCTCTGGAGTTTAATTTGATCTCATTTGCCTATTTTGGCTTTTGTTGCCAATGCTTTTAGTGTTCTAGTCATGAAGTCCTTGTCTATGCGTATGTCCTGAATGGTTTTGCCTAGGTTTTCTTCTAGGGTTTTTATGATGTTAGGTCTTACATTTAAGTCTTTAATCCATCTGGAGTTAATTTTAGTGTAAGGTGTCAGGAAGGGGTCCAGTTTCTGCTTTCTGCACATGGCTAGCCAGTTTTTTCAACACCATTTATTAAACAGGGAATCCTTTCACCATTGCTTGTTTTTGTCAGGTTTGTCAAAGATCAGATGGTTGTCAATGTGTGGTGTTGCCTCTGAGGCCTCTGTTCTGTTCCTTTGGTCTACATCTCTGTTTTGGTACCAGTACCATGCTGTCGTAATTACTGTAGCCTTGTAGTATAGTTTGAAGTCAGGTAGTGTGATGCCTCCAGCTTTGTTCTTTTTGCTTAGAATTGACTTGGCTATGCGGGCTCTCTTTTGGTTCTATCTGAAGTTTCAGGTGGTTTTTTCCAGTTCTGTGAAGAGGGTCATAGGTAGCTTGATGGAATAGCATTGAATCTATAAATTACTTTGGACAGTGTGGCCATTTTAACAGTATTGATTCTTCCTAACCATAAGCATGGAATATTTTTCCATGTATTTGTGTCCTCTTGTATTTCCTTGAGCAGTGGTTTGTAGTTCGCCTTGAAGAGGTCCTTTACATCCTGTTAGTTGAATTCCTAGGTATTTTATTCTATTTGTAGCAATTGTGAATGGCAGTTCATTATTGATTTGGCTCTTTTTAGTCTGTGCCTGATTGCTCTGGCTAGAACTTCCAATGCTATATTGAATAGGAGTGGTGAGAGAGAGCACCCTTGTCTAGTGCCAGATTTCAAAGGGAATGCTTCCAGTTTTTGCCCATTCAGTATGATATTGGCTCTGAGTTTGTCATAAATAGCTTTTATTATGTTGCGATACATTCTGTTGATACCTATTTTATTGAGAGTTTTTAGCACAAAGGGCTGCTGAATTTTGTCCAAGACCTTCTCTACATCCATTGCGATGATCATGTAGTTTTTGTCTTTGGTTCTGTTAATGTGGTGAATTATGTTTATAGACTTGTGTATGTTGAACCAGCCTTGCATCCCCTGGATGAAGCCTACTTGATTGTGATGGATAGCTTTTAATGTGCTGTTGCAATCAGTTTGCCAGTATTTAATTGAAGATTTTTGCGTCTATGTTCATCATGGATATTGGCCTGAAGTTTTTTTTGTTGTTGTTGAGTCTCTGCCAGGTTTGGTATCAGGATGATGTTCGTCTCATAAAATGATTTGGAAAGGATTCCCTCTTTTTGTATTGTTTGGAATAGTTTCAGAAGTAGTGGTATCAGCTCCTCTTTGTATGTCTGGTAGAATTCAGCTGTGAACCCATCTGGACCTGGGCTTTTTTTGGTTGGTAGGCTATTAAGTACTGCCTCAACTTCAGCCCGTGTTATTGGTCTATTCAGGATTTCAACTTCTTCCTGGTTAGGCTTAGGAGGGTGCAAGTGTCCAGGAATTTATCCATTTCTTCTAGGTTTACTGGTTTATGGGCATAGAGTTGTTTGTAGTAATCTCTGATGGTAGTTTGTATTTCTGTGGAATTGGTGGCGATATCCCCTTTATTGTTTTTTACTGCTTCTATTTGATTCTTCTCTCTTTTCTTTTTTATTAATCTGGCTAGTGGCCTATTTTGTTGATCTTTTCAAAAAACCAGCTCCTGAATTTATTGATTGTTTGAAAGGTTTTTTTGTGTCTCTATCTCCTTCAGTTCTGCTCTGATCTTAGTTATTTCTTGTCTTCTGCTTGCCTTTGAGTTATTTTGATCTTGCTCCTCTAGCTCTTTTAATTTTGATAATAGGGTGTTGATTTTAGATCTTTCCTTGCTTCTCATATGGGCATTTATTTTTATAAATTTTCCTCTAGACACTGCTTTAAATGTGTCCCAGATATTCTGGTACTTTGTGTATTCATTTTCGTTGGTTTTGAAGAACATCTTTATTTCTGCCTTTATTTCATTGTTTATCCAGTCAACATTTCAAGAGCCAGTTGTTCAGTTTCCATGAAGTTGTGCAGTTCTGAGTTAGTTTCTTAATCCTGAGTTCTAGTTTGATTGCACTGTGGTCTGAGAGACTGTTTGTTATGATTTCCTTTCGTTTGCATTTGCTGAAGAGTGATTTTCTTCCAATTATGTGGTCAATTTTAGAGTAGGTGTGATGCGGTGCTGAGAATAATGTATATTCTGTGGATTTGTGGTGGAGAGTTCTGTAAATGTCTATTATATTTGCTTGCTCCAGATCTGAGTTTAAGTCCTGGATATCATTGTTAATTTTCTGTCTCATTGATCTGTCTAATATTGACAGTGGAGTGTTAAAGTCTCCCACTATTATTGTGTGGCAGTCTGAGTCTCTTTGTAGGTCATTAAGAACTTGCTTTATGTATCTGGGTTTTCCTGTATTGGGTGTGTATATATTTAGGATCGTTAGCTCTTCTTGTTGCATTGATCCTTTTACCATTATATAATGTCCTTCTTTGTCTCTTTTGGTCTTTGTTGGTTTAAAGTCTATTTTATCATAGACTAGGATCGCAACTCCTGCTTTTTTTTTTGCTCTCTGTTTGCTTGGTAAATCTTCCTCCATCCCTTTATTTTGAGCCTATGTGTATCCTTGCACATGAGATGGGTTTCCTGGATATAGCATGATGGGTTTTGACTTTTTATCCAATTTGCCATTCTGGGTCTTTTGATTGGGGCATATAGCCCATTTACATTTAAGGTTAATATTGTTATGTGTGAATTTGATCCTGCCATTCTGATGCTAGCTGGTTGTTTTGCCTGTTAATTGATGCAGTTTCTTCATTGTGTCAATGCTCTTTACCATTTGGTACATTTTTGGAGTGGCTGGTACTGGTTGTTCCTTTCTATGTTTAGTGCTTCTTTCAGGAGCTCTTGTAAGGCAGGCCTGCTGGTGACAAAATCTCTGAGCAATTGCTTGTTCATAAAGGATTTTATTTCTCCTTCGCTTATGAAGCTTAATTTGGCTGGATATTAAATTTTAGGTCAAAAGTTATTTTCTTTAAGGATGTTGAATATTGGCCCCCACTCTCTTCTGGCTTTTAGGTTTCTACTGAGAGATCCACTGTGAGCCTGATGGGCTTCCCTTTGTGGGTAACTCGACCTTTCTCTCTGGCTGTCCTTAGCATTTTTTTCCTTCATTTCAACCCTTGTGAATCTGACGATTATGTGCCTTGGTGTTGCTCTTCTTGAGGAATATCTTTATGGTGTTCTCTGTATTTCCTGGACTTGAATATTGGCCTGCCTTGCTAGGTTGGGGAAGTTCTCCTGGATAATATCCTGAAGAGTGTTTTCAGCTTGGATTCATTCTCTCCATCACATTCGAGTACATCTATCAAACGTAGATTAGGTCTTTTCACATAATCCCATATTTCTTGGAGGCTTAGTTCATTTTTTTTCACTCTTTTTTCTCTAATCTTGCCTTCTCATTTTATTTCATTGAGTTGATCTTCAACCTCTGATATCCTTTCTTCTGCTTGATCGATTCGGCTATTGAAACTTGTGTATGCTTCGCAAAGTTCTTGTGTTGTGTTTTTCAGCTCCATCAGTTCATTTATATTTTTCTCTAAACTGTTTATTCTTGTTAGCATCTCATCAAACCTTTTTTCAAGGTTCTTAGTTTATTTGCATTGGGTTACAACATGTTATTTTAGCTCAGAGAAGTTTGTTATTACCCCTTTTCTGAAGCCTGTTTCTGTCAATTCATCAGACTCATTCTCCATCCAGCCTGTTTCCTTTGTGAGGAGTTGTGATCCCTTGGAGGAGGAGAAGCATTCTGGTTTTGGGTGTTTTCATCCTTTTTGTGCTGGTTTCTTCCCATCTTTGTTGATTTATCTACCTGTGATCTTTGTAGTTGGTGACTTTCGGATGGGGTCTCTGAGTAGATGTCCTTTTTGTTGATGATGAAGTTATTTCTTTCTGTTTTTTAGTTTTCCTTCTAACAGTCAGGCCCCTCTGCTGTAGGACTGCTGGAAGTCCTCTCCAGACCCTGCTTGCCTGGTGATTCCCTGTGGCAGCTGCAGAACAGTAAAGGTTGCTGCCAGTTTCTTCTGTTATCTTTGTCCAAGAAGGATACCTGCCAGATGTCAGCCTGAGCTCTCCTTTATGAGGTATCTCTTTGGATATATGGGGGTCAGGGAGCTGCTTGAGGAGACAGTCTGTCCCTTACAGAAGTTCAAGTGCTGAGTTGTGAGCTTTGTTGTTCCATTCAGAGCTACTGGGCAGGTACGTTTAATTCTGCTGCTGTGGAACTCATAACCGCCTTTTTTTCCCAGGTCCTCTGTCCTGGGAAGGTGGGGCTTTATTTGTAAGGTCCTGACATGCTGCTGCCTTTTTTCAGAGATGCCTTGCACAGTGAGGAGGTAGCCTAGTCACAGTCTGCCAGCAGAGGCATTGCTGAACTGCCGTGGTCTCTGGTCTCGGAAATGGAGGATTGCCTCAGTAATGGCGGACTGCCTCAGTAGTGGCAGACTGCCTTGGTAATGGTGGACTGCCTTGGTAATGGTGGACTGCCTCGGTAATGGCCGATGCCCTTCTCCACACAGAGCTTGACCGTCCCAGGTCTAGCTGTGCTTGCTGTGAAACTCTCAATCCAGAGCGTTTCAGATTGCTGGTCTTTGTAGGGTGGACCCCACCAAGCCAGATCACCTGGCTCCCTGTTTCAGCCCCCCTTTTTTTAGTTGAATGGGCGACTTTGTCTCTCAGGCATCCAGGTGCCAGTTGAAACAGCTGCCTAGATTTGTGTGAGTTTTTGTGCAAAGACCTGCTGTGCCGGCTGAAACAGCTGTGCTGGAGACTTGTGGCCCTTTTCCACCTGGGAATCTCCTGGTCTGTGGGCAGTAAAAACTCACTTGGAAATGCAGTGATCACTCACCCCGTGTTCTCGCTGGGAACTGCACTCCAGAGCTGGTCCTATTCAGCCATCTTGGATTGTCTCAACCCAGAATTTTTCTATGTGATGACACATTTTCAAATACTCTTAAACATCCGGAAACTTGAAAGTGTCTGTTTGGTACAATATTGAAAAATATGCAGACATTCCATTTCAATCCAGTGTTGGGACAAGTATCATAACCTAACAAAATGCCATAGAGGTAAGAAACATGTGGTTCTCTCAGTGTAGATTTTATTTTAAAAGAGTAACGTAGGTCGGGTGCAGTGGCTCATGCCTGTATTCCCAATACTTTTGGAGGTCAAGACGGGAAGATTGCTTGAACACAGCAGTTCAAGACCAGTGCCACTGAACCCCAGTCTGGGTGACAGAGCAAGATACTGTCTCAAAAATAATTAAAAAAATAAGTAAATAAAGTAAAATATACTTATATATGGAAAAATATTCATGACTATGGTATGAAAAATAGATTGTGCATACTTGATAAAGAATTATTGATGGGGAGGGAATGAGCAGACGTTGGTCAAATGTTATAAAGTTTTGGTTAGATAAGATAAATAAGTTCTGGAAATGTATTGTACAGCATGGTGACTATAGTTAGTGGTAATATATTATCTACTTGAAAATTCCTAAGAGAGTAGCTCTGAAATGTTCTCACTATAAAAAAAGATAAACATATGAAATGATAGATATGTTAATCAGTTTGATTGAATTATTTTACAAGGTACACTTATATCAAAACATTTGTTGTACACCAGAAATATATACAATTTTATATTTTTCATTTATACCTTGAGAAAGCTGGCAGTAAAAAGAACTATTGATACCTAGACTAGGGTCTGGAACCAATATGGGGTGGTGGGGACTGTAGTTATTTATCACCATATGATCACATAGGGACAGTGTAGGTAGATTTTTCAAATTTTTAAGTAAATACAGAAATTTCCATTTTTAATGTGCAAATTTTCAAATATTGTCAATAAATTTAACAATCTTTTAAAACACATTAGTAGGTAGGGCAAATGAAACATGTCTGTGAGTCAAATTCTGTGTATAGGTCCTAGTCTTTCAGGTAAGATATTGGTGAAAAATATATATTTTCATATACATGCAGTGGAAATAATTGAATAGTCTTAGCAGGAATGATGTAATCTAATTTACATGTTCAAAGAACCTCCTTGCTACAGGGTGGAGAGTGGCTTCTTAGGAGAGTGAGAGTGGAAGCAAGGAAAACAATGAGAAGGTAATTGCCATGGTCCAATTGAGAGATGACGGGCTTTGGAATATGGAGTTGGCAATGAAAGTAGAAGAATTTGAGTTACATTTTAGAGTTAAAAGGAAAGGGCACAATAAAAAATGTCACACCAATTTCGGGCCAAAGCTATTGGATAGGTGGTGGCACCATCTACTGAGATGGTGAAAAGAGGGAAAAAAGTAAGTTTCAGATAGAATTTTGGACAAGTTCTTTCTTGAATCTCTTACATTGAATGTTTAGTTCACTATTTTTTTTCTTTTAAAATTGGTAGTATTTCTGTTTTGACCCCACAAAGATTGTGATTTTTATTTTTTGGTGGCTTGTCCCCCAAGAGTCTGTTACATTTCTATTTCCTTTTCAACCCAAGTTTGTTTAGTAGAATATTTTTAGATATCTAAGAGGTTCTGGCTTTGTTATTGACTTCTTTTAATTGTACTGTGGTTAGAAAATGGAGTTTATTCAAATTCTGCCTTTATAAACTTATTGAGATATTCTTTGTTTCTAGTATTTAATTGGCTTTTTTGGGAAAAATATCTATTTATTCACGTTACCAAGGCTTCAATATTTTAGAAGGCATATTAGAATTTCATACTCAGATTGACTTAAAGAAAGAAGAATTATCATTCTGTTTAGAACACTTTGCTTTGTTATTGGAAATATCTAATACAAAATCAATCTTATGAGGAGTTAATGCCATACCATTTTTCACATACGTTTTCAAGTTAACATGGTGAAAATTTGCTATTCAGCATTTACTTTAGATCAGACTTTGAGAAAAGGCAATTTCATTTTGGATTTTGTCCAAGGGAATTTGACTGCTTCCAAGGGATTTAAGCAACTGAAGGCTAGAGTGTTACAGAGTCTCCAGGACACTTTTTCAAAACACGTTCCCAGCCCTTGCACAACCTGCTAGTCCAGTGGGTGGTGCTCTCTCCATCACAGATGCTCCCGACTCAAGTGTGTACTTCTGTGATTCCCTCAGATGCTCTCATCGCCTCTTTCTTTCACAAGCCCTCATTTCTGTGAGTTCTTTGATAACATCTATGAAGTGCTGAATCTTATGCATATACATTTCCTGGTACTTCCCTCTCTAGTTCAATCTTTTGCAGCTGCCCAGCAATGGAGTGATCATCTTATGACTGCCACTTTTTACTGGCCTTTTCAGTCTCCTTTCTCTTCTTTTTAGTAATTGGTCAAGCAGAGGAAACTCTTGCTAAACTCCTATTCTTCATTATATTCCTTTGATTTATTTGTTAGGTTATTTTTTCAGTTTTATTTTCTCCTCGAGTTTCTATAAGGTATTTATTTCACAAGCGTAGGTAATTTAAAGAACTCCTTATAATAAAATATTCAATAGTAAATCTGTTTATTTTGTACTATTTTGGATTTCAGTGTACACATTTTTATAATTTCTTTGTGAATAGTTGAAAATAATGGAATAGAAAGAAAATAATGAAAGAAGTCTAATGAAGTACCTTTATAGCCAAAAGCTCATGTAGGAAGAGATTCTCTTTGATGCAGGTCCTGAAAAATAACTGAGGAAAAGGTTGTACTAAGGGTGAGGCAAGGTGAAGAATTCAATTCAAATTCTTTCCCAATTGTTAGCTAGTATTTTTGGTGTGCATTGAAAATGAAGTAGTCTACCCATTACTAAGCAGGCTTGAATGCGTTATTTTAGGAAAAAAATTATGTGGGATTTAAGTGCAAGCTCAGGAAGAGAGAGGCCTAGGCTAGCTTTCTCATCTTCTCCGGCCCCCATTTAGTTGCAGTTGCTTCTGAAAGAAGCAATCAGCAGTGGTTTATGATGCTCAGACATTTCTATGATGTGCACTCACTGAAAATCATTGATGTTTCTGCTTTAACTAGATTTAGCTACTTTGGGTTGAAAGCTCTATGCTGCCTGAAATCCCATTTTACTAAACCCGCCAGTGAGTAAAACCACTGAGTCCTTCAGGAAAATTTCATTGCACAGTTAGGGGAAGCTGTTAACTACAGCTACAATCAGTGTGAAAACTCTACCTTAAAGGTGCAGAAATTCTGCCTGCTCTAGCTGGTCTTTGTATCCAGCCCATGTGGTGCCATTCAAGTGGCATCGTGTGGCTTAGCCTCTTTTGATGTGTTTCCTGGGAACCTATGATTATTGTGTCCCTGCAAAATGCTCTGAGAGCAAGGCCACATCTTTCAGGCATCTCTTCTTTTTTCCATTTCTGGGATTCCAGGCCCCGCTCATTCTGCACCCATCATCCCTACCCCTAGCTTTAGTAAACAACTAATTCTTAAAAAATAAGTCTAAACAAGCCCCACACTCGATTATTTGTAGAACTGGCCCCTTTGCACAGAAAATGTTACCTTGGGAACTGGGACAAATTGTGGGCTTATAGATTATATAAATTTTTTACCTTAATGAAAATTTAATTTGTTATGAATGGTTCATCATAACATATGCCAAGAAGAGTGTGCCAGAAATAATCTGAAGGAACACACGGGATCTAACGCTTCCATACTTTTCCAGGAGCAAAAGAGATCATTGAAACAACACATGTCAGATGCTATTACTGTCATATTGTTGAGGCCATCTGTTAAAAACCAAGATCAGGACCTGCTGCGTTCATTGAATTTGCAGTTCTAGAAAGGACAATGTCACATAAAATTAAGTTGATTCTGTTAAGAGTGGTATATCTGAGGGATTAATTTTTTTTTCCTGAAAGATTAGCCCATGTTATTTGTGTAGCCATCCACATAAACATAGCAGCTTTTTAAAAAGAACACTCAAATTTGCATCACTCTGCTAATTATTCAGATTTTGAAACACTAAATACCAATGATAGTTTATATATTTAGGTAGATATTTGGCTCTGTGCATATAAAGTGCAGAATGTGGATATATACCTGATAAAGCTGGCACTCGGAATGCTTAAGGGCTTTCAGAACAAATCAAGAATGATTGTAAAAGAATATCTGATAGTTTATAGAAAAAATTATGCTGTTTCCTTTGATATTCTGATGAAGCCTAAAAAGTGGAATTTAAGAGTGGTTTTTAATGAGAGGATTGCTCACTTTTCAGCCATTCTTGCTTTTATATTAAAATATCAAGCTGCTTTTATTAAACAATAACTACATGGGCTTCCCAGTCTCCTAGAATGTTTCTTTGGGCAGTAGTTCAAGTGTGCCTGCTAACATCCCATTTGTCTGTGTTCTGTGTTCTTTTACATTCGCTTCCAATACACTCTCTCCTCACACAAGTAGCAAAAGAGTATAGCTTCTCTTTCTAATTCTTCTCTTTCTAATTTCTTAACTCTGATTAGTCTTTGTGTCTGGCATTCTTTAGTAAAAGCATATTTTCCTGATGCATTGGTTCTTAACCAGTGACTGAATGCATTAGGCAAGTCATGGACAATCTTTCAATTTTAGTTTCCTCATCTACAAAACATTGGGGATAAATTTAATAGTCACTAATATTATTTCCACCTCTTTAAGCCTAGGATCCTAGAGAAAGCAGAGTCTTGCCTATGTCTATAAAGCAATATGAGATGCTGTATTTGATATTTATCCCACCAGATAATGTAAAGTTAATGATATATACATCAAAATTAGCAAGAAAATCTAAGACTTAGAATAATAATGTTTGATGCAAATCTTTACCCATTGAAGATACATACATACTTTCTGAATATTTCTCTAATTTTTTCTATAGATGTCTATATTTCCAGAGTTTCTTTATCTTATTCCTTGTTTCATCACAAATTCATCTCTCTGTGAATCTATCCTTCCTTCCTTCTTTCCTTTTTTTCTTCCTTCCTTCCATCCATCCATCCATCGATCCATGCTTACATTTATGAAGTTTCTTTTGAGGTCTTTAATGACTTTGATGCATACAGCTGGTTTTTCACATGTTTTCTGTGTGTAAAGGTCAAGGCTGTTCCCATATTATCACAAGCCTAGGGAATTGTTCCTTCCCATACATAACGATTGGATGGGAGGGGAAAGGAGGTGGAGTGGTGACCAAATTGAAATGGATGCAGAGCCAGGTGGTTAGAACTATAGGGCAACACCAAAACAGTAGGGGTGGCTGTGGGTGGAGACAGGATGCTCACTTTAAGGGTTTGTGGTGAGATTTTATTGCTGAAATCCTGTAATTTATCACTCTCTTTCCTAGAACTTCCAAAATAGGGGGAACAGACACTGAGAACTAATTTTAAGTAGAAAATAACATCCGAGTAGTTGCCTGATGGGCCTGTCTAATAAATGCTGAAGCACAAGACTTATGCCTGGAAGCCCAAGATCCGATTCCCATTCCTTCTCACCTAATAGTTGACCTTCATGGCAGACCCAGTCTGACCCACTCAGCCATAAGCTACAAATTAGGATTTCTAATTTAACTGCAGTGATTGTGTTCACTTGTGAAATGGATCCAGCATCTATCTTGGTCTCTAGCTAGTGTCCTGTAGTATACATTCCCTAGTTGAGTTCCAGGGAATCGTGTGTGTGTGTGTGTGTGTGTGTGTGGTGGGCAGAGGAAGAATGGAAATGAGTTAGTAAGGGAGTAAACAGTGGTGGAAGCATAGACAGACAGGAGATATCCCTGTAGGCAGAGCAGAAATGCAAAGAGAGGGACATAAATGCTCCCTGACTCCAGCACTTCTTATATAAAGAGTAAATATACCAAATATGGTAAGTTGTTCACCTTCTTTTCTCTACCTACAATTCTTGGGGAACTTCTTACTCATGATTCCAGATGGCTTTAAGAATTTAGCTTAATGAGATTATGCTTATTTATATTTGGGGATCAAAATACTTTATGCTTTGTACTTCCAATAAGGAGGAATTACTTATCAGCTTGATTGGTATTTCTTCTGAACTTATTTAAGTAAGCTACTAATTTATTATGACTCTTTGTAGATTGAGAGAGGGTCCCTAACCTACTGGAAAACTTTTAACTGGATTTTATCTATAATTTATTAAATTAAACAAAAAGTATTATCTATCGTATGAAAATTTCTGTAGGGTATGCAGAATTAAGTTTCTTGTTCTTGAGAATCTTACAGTTTGTTTAAAAATGTTAATACTGTACATACATTCTAAGATACAGATGTCAACATTTCTAAAATTGGGATTCTTCTTACAATTGGTGGCATGACATAGTTTAATTGATGGCATTTAAAATATTTTAATAGTATATAAAAGCATGTGCCTTAAAACTAATGTCTTCAGATTCAAAGAGATAATGGTTGCACCAGCAACTTGGGCAATTCTACCGGCCTGCCATTTTACTTGATAAGCATATGCTGTCAGTGATTGTGGGCTAGGAAATACAGATCTGCAGTTCTATAGCTCAGTGCCAGTTTACACATGTCTCTCATTGTGTGTCTCACCAGCTGAAAGTAATTTCTAGGATGTAAAGATATATCATTGTCTCAGAACATGCTCTCTAAATGCAAACCAATTACCTCACTTGGCATTTAGTAAATGAAAGAGAAATCTCTTCCAATACTGGAACATTGGGTATTCTAGGATTACTAAAATATAATGTGATGAACTTAAACTTGATACCTTTCTAAGAGATTTTGAAAAGTAAATCTGACTGTATATATTTTCTCCCATAAATCATAACTAAAAGACAATGTAAGATATGTTTTCACTTTACAGAACTAGTGAGGGTATGGCATTTTGACATTGGCAGGAAGACTGTATGATGCCTAAGTCACTTCCATGCATTTACATACTTGAAAAATATATCAAATGCTTACTATTTTAATGGCTACTCAGTCTGGAAGACTATAATTGGAAGGGCCAAGAGATATTGTTATGATTTTTGCCTTCAAGGACTTTGTAATAAAATATAGCAAAGTATATACAAATACTTAAATGAGCAAATATTTGTAATTGCTGACATTATTAAATGAATTAATATTTTAAAATGCATTTAGAACAATATCTGAAGCACCGTAAGTACTACATAAAAGTGTTTTTTAACAAAAAGAAAAATACAAACAAAGGAAGGACAACCTGTAGTATAGTACAGTGTGGGGTGAGTGACCTAAGAATGGTGTCAAAAATGCTATGGAAATTCAGAGTGAATTTCAGCTAGGGGAACTTTTGAGCCAAGTCTGCTAAGAACAGCAGGATTCCAGTGGAGAGACAGAAGAGAAGGCACTCCTGATCCAAAGAGCATCAGAAGAAAAGTCCATATAAATTAGCTTTACCTTATCACATTAGAGCCTGTTTATTTGCTTCAGGAGAAAGCAAAGGGTAAGATGAAGCCTGAAGACACAGAAGAAAGATGGGATCAATGATATAACATAACCTGGGGAAGAGGTAAGAGGTGATAGAAACCAGAGCATGGGCCTACGGATTAGTCTTAGAGAAGAGAAGTAACATCTATTTCTCTGGGACAGAAAGAAAGGAAGGAGGGGTAAGTACAGATGCAAATGAATTAATTTTGGGGGTCAGTAATTTGGAACCAGAGGGAATTTGTGTCTGATGGCTTCCATCTTCTCTTTGAAATAAAGAGGAGATAAGGTTTTCTGGTGATATGGAATGGGATAGCGTGCTTAGTGGCAGTAGTGTGTGGGTGAGAATTGATTAGAGTGATGAAGGCTTAGAACAACTGCTCAGGGAATGGGAGAGAAAATTGAGCAAAGACAATATGAAAAAAATATTGCTCAGCAATACTGCAGGTGCATTTGATCTTAGAAACCATATCTGGTAGCAATCTGGGTAGTTGTGTGATTCCTCTAGCACCCTTTACCAGCTGAGGTGTAGGAGAACAGGAGGAGTAGGACTAGGACTGCAGGGTCTCTACAAGGTTTCGTTGTCTTGGAAGCTGAAGCTCAATGGAGAAGAAAGTGAAATCAAGAAGGTTTCCAAAGAAAAGGAAATTAAGGGTTCAGGACTTGGAGGTCTTTGAAAAGTTTATCACTGAATTTGGTGGAAATGATGGAGAAGGCTACATGAAGGACAAGGATATCCAAGAGGTTGTGTTTACAGAACATAGTACTAGCATCCTTGGTGCTTAGGCTGAGTAAGGTCCCAGCAGTGGAAAAGTGGTTGTTGGATAGTCATCCAGATAGATATCAAATTAGCTCATCTTCCAAGTCCTTGGTGTATCTTGAGAAGTTATGTGAAGGTCAAAAGATTATAATTACAAGGAAGACTGGAAAGAGCTATAAGAGAATCAAATGTACCTTGAAGAAGTGACGGCACATTTAAAAAAAATTGTGAGTGGAAAGAGCAAAGATCTGCAAGAAACAACAGAAGAATGGAGAGTGATATCCAAATATTTTAGCATTAAAGTATATAGGCTGTTTGACAATAGGCATTTATTTGAAAGGCATATTAAAAACCTAATATTTTTAGAGGAAAGATGTACCTTGAAGATTAGGTAGGTAGCAGGTTAGCATTCTAGATCAGAGTATGGACTACAGCATTACACAAATCTAAATGAAATTCAGGCTATAGAGCTGTGTGATCCTCGGCAGCATAACTTTGCTGTGCCTTGGTTCTCTCATCTGTAAAATGGAAATGATGATAGTATCTGGCTACTATAGGGATTAAATACTTCACATACCTCCAGTCCTGATTTCTGTTCTTCTCAGACCTCTCATCCTTAACTGGTTCTTTCTATTCTCTGTGCTTTTACTATTGAAGCATTTTAGGGCTCAGACCTTGCTCTCCTTCATTTCCTTCCCTCCCCTCTCTTCTCTTTTCCTTTTCTCTCCTCCCCTCCCTTCTCCTGCCTTCTCTTATCAGTCAGCTTTTTTGGTTTTAAATAGCATTCATATGCTAATTACTAAATATGTATCTCTAGTATAGACCTTTTTTCCAAACTTCAGACCCATATATCCACCTGCCTATTAGACCTCTCCATTTGAATGGTTATTAGATGTCTCCAAATCAGTATATTCAAAAATTGAAATCTTGATCCTCCCCCTCAAACCTCCTTTACCCGTTGCCTTCCCTATCTCATCCATGGCAACTCTATCCAGTTGCCAAGGTCAAAACACTTCATCTTTAATGACTTTAAAATCAACTTTTCTTTCTTGCTCACTTTCTTGCTTTCCTGCTTGCCTTCTCTCCCTTCCTTCCTTCCTCCTTCCCTCCTTCCTTCCTTCCTTCCTTCCTTCCTTCCTTCCTTCCTTCCTTCCTTCCTCCCTCCCTTCCTTCCTTCCTTCATCTCTCTCTGTCTCTTTCTCTCGCTCTTTCTTTTTTTGAGATGGAGTCTCACTTTGTCTCCCAGGCTGGAGTGCAGTGGCATGATCTCGGCTCACTGCAACCTCTGCCTCTCGGGTTCAAGTGATTCTCCTGCCTCAGCCTCCCGTGTAGCTGGGACTACATGTCCTCTTTCTTTCAGATATTACATCCACGTGGCTGTAGCTGAAAAGAACATCCTGAATCCAGCCACTCCTCACCACTTTTGCTGCTAGCATCCTGATCTGAGTTTGTTACCTATACTGTTCCCAGCGTTGCCCTCTCAAGATTTTTTCCCTCAGCAAACTTGAGCCTGCCAGAGAGATCTTTAAAGACATAGGTCAGATCATATCACTCTTAACACTGAACATTAGATTCCATTTCTCTCAGAAAAGTAAAGTCCTTTACACAGACCTACAAGACTGTACATAATCCGTACACTCCTTACTTCTCCAGCCTCATTATCTTTTGCTCTCTTCCTTTCTCACGCTGCCACAACCTGTGCAGCCTTCTTGGGGTTCCTTGAACAAGTCATTCATGCTTTTGTACTAACAGTTTCCTCAGTCTAAAATGCTCTTCCTTCGTGTATTATTTTACTTCATCGTCTTCAAATCTTTGTTGAAATCATACCTTCTTAATAAAGTCAGTCCATGCTGATGGCACCATTTAACAATTCACCATGTACCTGCCACTCCTCCCCACCTTCCCACTCATTATATTCCCAATATCTTAACCCTGCTTTACTTTTTATTATCATTTCCTTATATACTATATAATTTACTTATTTATTCCATTTATTCTTTATCGCTCCTCTCTCATGCAATGAGAAGTCCATGTGAAAGGGAACTGTATTTGCTTTCTTCTCTGATATACACTAAGAACTAGTTTGGTAATTGGCAAGTGGTGAACACTCAGTAAATATTTCTTGAATAAATAAAACAATAGACGATGAATGACTAAAGGTATTTTTTATATGCTGGATATTATGCTAAGTACTCCATTAGTGCTACCTGTCATTATTGGTGTTACTTTTTAGTTGCAGAGAGAAATGAATACATCCTAGGAAGATTTGGGAAAAAGGAAGAATAGGAAGGAAAACATTTTAGGTTGACATAGACTGTGGCAAGTGGATTGTTGACCCAAAAATAAACCCGAATAGGTCATTGGATTCTCTGTAAAAGCCTTCTGGAAGAAGGTGTTTTAGGGAGAGCATAGTTAGGTAATAATTTACCCAGAGGTAATTATTACTAACAAGGAAGAGTCTTTTCCCACTCTGACTCACTCAGTGGAGACTACTTTTAAGTAATTATGTTGATTAAGTTTTATTAATCTTTTGGCACTGAACAAAATGGTGCACTTTATTGGAGGACACTATTCACCACTGAGGTTTTAAAGCTCTTGGGGGAGCATTTGAATGAGAATAGAATTTGATAGCAGGGTTGATTTAGGAGTGGTTGTTCACATTTTACTTACTTTTTCTCTTTTTATATCTTGAATGTTTGGGCAATTAGTGTGTTTAAGAGAGAACTGCAAAATTTTAGAATATGAAATTTTCTGATTACTTGGAGTGTGTTTTTATGCCTTTTGAATTTTGATGCTTCATGTTCTTGTACTGCCCATTGCCTTAAGTATGGCTTGAAATGGCTTAATTGCTATGTTGGGACTGGGAGTTTTATGGTAGACCCAGAGATATAGGTAGATATTTTTAATTAAATGAATCTTTTATATTATGACATAATTCATATTTATCATAAACTGATAAAATGCAGAAAAGATACAAAGAAAAATTTGCTCTTATCTCTAGAGATAAGCACTTGGCCTACTGGCATATTGTGCATGTTTTACTTTTAGTTATTTCAAAGGTTGGATTTATTTCCTTTGGATTTTTTTTTTAAGGGACAGTCTCACTCTGTCCCCAGGCTGAAGTACAGTGGCACAATCATAGCTCGCTGTGACCTCTAACTTCTGGGCTCCAGTAATTCTCCTGTCCGGCCTCCTGAGTATCTGGAACTGGAGGTGTGCAACACCATGCCAGGGTAATTTTTATTTTATTTTATTTATTTATTTTTTTGGTAGAGATAGGATCTTACCATGTTGCCCAGGCTGGTGTCAAACTCCTGGGCTCAAGTGATCTTCCTGCTTCAGCCTTCCCAAGTACTGAGATTACAGATGTAAGCCACTGTGCCCAGCTGAATTTATTAGTCATCAAACCACCTCCTAGCCTAGGCACTGATTCCCAACCCTTTCTTGCATTGTGGACTCCTCTGAGATTGTAATAAAAGCTGTAGATTCACTTCCTTCAAATCCCTATATGGTTATATACATAAATTTTGTGTTTATTATCAGGGGTTTTATGGACAACCTGAATCCTCTAATAGCCAATGAGTTCTAGTTAGAATCCTTCGTATAAAGTATACATCTCTTTTAAAAAAAATTAAAAATCTGATAAATTCTGAACAATCAAAACGCTTTTCTGTATTCCAATATTTATACTTGTTCAAAGGTAACTATAGTGGATATCTTCTGCTTTCAAATACAAGTGGACAGAGAAACTCAACCAGTACAATCAGGATCTAGCTTCTCTCTTCTTGTCTCTGGGACCTACTTCCTATTTGTTGTCTCCATTCTCAGACAGGTCTTCCTGTGTGGGTGCCAGTGACTATTACATCCTTTCAGGCTGAAGTCTCTTAGGAGCCGAGAGCATCATTTCTTTAGCTCCCAGGGAAGTCTTAAGACCTAGACTGTATGCAAACAGTTAAACCATCTCTGAGGCGACGGGAGTGCAATGTGATGTTTGATGTAGTTTGGGGGCATGTGCTTTCCCATGGAGTCTCGGTTCCATCCAAAATGCATAGACTAAGAATAGGGGGGAGGTTAAGAGTCAAAAACAGGAATCTATTGCTGAAAGAAAGGTATAAAAGTACTGTGCAGTTAATATGATTCTTTTAAGGTCACAACTTAAATGTATTCTCAGTTTCCAAACATCAGGACTTCTTTAGCACACTCCTGTCCTCTACTATGGAAACTCACTTCTACTTCCAAGGCTTCCTTGCAGTTTATGTGTAAGTATGACTTTGAGATTTATCAACCTCTCCATTTACCCTGTGAGAAGGAACTTAGTTTTGAGAGTAGGAGGAGCCCTCAGCATGTACTTAGAGTAATTTCTTGTTCTGAACTGCTTGATATTTTATTAAAAATAAGAAATTATTCTTAAATTGTGAGTTGGTTGGCAAGTTTTTTTTCTTATAGCACTTTGATTATCCTACTTCCTCCTGGTCTGGAAGGTGTCTTCTGGGAAATCTGCTGATAGCCTATGGTTTCCTTATTTGTGACGTTTCTTTTCTCTTGCTGAATTCAAGATTTTCTTTTTGTCTTTGACTTTTGACAATTTGACCATAATTTGTCTTGCAGAGTTCTTCTTTGCATTAATATTGCTTTGAGTCCTTTGAGTGTCATGAATCTGGATGTTTAGATTCCTCCCAAGAATTGTGAAGTTTTCAGCTATTATTTCTTTAAACCACTTTCTTCCTTTTTCTTCCTTTCCCTGCTCGAATTCCCAAAATTCATATATTTGTATGCTTAATGGTATTCCATAGACCCCTAAATTTTTTTACCCTTTTTCTTTCTTTTTGTTCCTTTAATTTGCTAATTTCAAATTACCTGTTTTTGAGTTCTTAATTCTTTCTTCCTCAGATCAATTCTGCTGTTCAAGGCATTTATTAAATTTTTCACTTCTGTCCATGTGTTCTTCAGCTCCAGAATTTCTGTTTGGTTTGTTTGTATGGTTTCTAGTTCTTTGTTACACTTTTCATTTTGTTCATTCATTGTTTGCCTAATTTCGTTCAGTTGTCCATCTGTGTTCTCTTGCATCTCATTGAGCTTCTTTAAGATGCTTATTTAAATTCTTTTTCAGATAATTTGTATATCTCTATTTCTTGGGGTCAGTTACCGAAGCTTTATTAGTTTCCTTTGGTGGTGTCATGTTTGACAGGTTCCTTACAATCCGTGTAGCTTAACATTGGTATCTGTATTTGAAGGAGCAAATGTCCCTTCCAGTTTTACAGCCTGTTTTAGCAGGTAAAGACCTGCTTTTGGGTCCCTGGGCTGATGGGATTGCCCCTGGGATTGTGGCTGAATGGAGATGGAGCAGGGTCATGTGGCTCCTGTTGGGTTTGTGGTTGGTGGGCCTGTTATCAGAGATGACTGGATTTAGCATAATTCCTGCCTGGTACTTGGGTGAACTGGACTGCCTCTTAGACCTTGGTTAGTCGGACTGGTGCTAGGATGAAGGACCACAGATGACACTAGGTGCACTGACAATACAGCTTTCTTGGTTCCTGCAAGGGCTGTCAACTGGGTCACTGGGTGAGTCTCTGGGCAAGCAGAACTGGCCCTGGACTATGGCTGAGAGAGGCTGGGACTGAGTTACCGGGCTGAGTAAGGGGCCATAGGCAAGACTGAGGTCTGCAGGCCTGCCTCTGAGGTTACTGATGAGCATATTTCTTGGTGGTTCACTGGATGGGCAGGATACTCTCAAATGATAACTGAGAGAGCTAATTACAGGCTGTTTTGGATCTGCTATGGGACTGCAGTCAGCAGGCCTGCCTGCAGGAATACAGATGGGTGTATATCTCTTCCATTCCCTATATAGGCAGCATTGGTCTCAGACTATAGTTGAGAGGGGCTGGAGCTTAAGTACAGGGCCACTTCAGGGTCCTAGCCAAGATTGAGGTTGGCAGGTCTGACATGCAAAGCTTTAGTAGGCATGACTGCTTCTGGGTTTCTGGAGGAGGGCTCTGGTGGCCAGACCAAGGCCAAATGAGATTGCAGCTGTGTCCATAAGAGAATGAGGCTTTTTCTAGGTCTGGAGCCAGGAACTCACGCAGTTGGTGAGTCTGCTACCTGAACATGGGTCTGCCCTTTCAAAGTGGTCCTTCTCAGTCCTAGGTTCCATCAGAGTTTCATAATGTCCTAAATGAATCCCAACACAAAGATACTTTTGTTCGTGGATGGCTATGAAACTATTATTACTGTGGGGGAATAGAGGGGGATACCTCCTGTTCCATCATCTTGTTGACATTATTGCCTTCAAATCTTTCTTATCTTGAAATATCTTTTCAGAGCAGAAATTTCTGAAGAACATATCAGTTCTGAAGGGCAGACTAGGAGATGTTTTTGTCACCAGTTCTGTCTTTTAGATCTAAATTATTTTCCATTGGAAAAGCAAAATGTCCACCTGATATAGCTGAGAAAATCCTTTAGTGTGGGCTGTCTCTAGCAGTGCAGTGTCACCTTGGCTAGGCTGCTGCCAACACCCACGGACCCCTGTTATTGCCATTCTCAGCAGCACATGTCCTACTTTTATTTAAATAGCATAAAGGTTGGAGCTGGAAAAGAGAACAATATCCAATTTGGCATTTGAAGCAAGTGTTATAATTATAGACTGTAGAGATCCTAGGAAGGAACGAGGTTGGTGGTCCTAGATGAGGGAGGAGATTAAAACCACCTCATAATTGAATGTTGGAGTTAGAAGGTACCATAGAGATCCCTAGTACCACCATCCCCCTCCTCACCTTAGAGATGGGGAAGCTGAAATCCAGCTTGGTGACATGACTTGGTTAAGTTAGCACCAAACCTGCAACTAGAACTCAGGTCCCCTCACTTCTGGGACAATGCACTTTCTATTATATTCAACTCTACTTTCTATATCTTTCAGACTTGGAAGTCAGTGACAGCATGGTGGTAGGATATTTTCCTGTAGATCTGGATTTTGTAAGACAGAAAAAAAAATCAGTTGCCGACATGAAGACATTTGCTAAGACTTGTTGTTCCTATACTCAGTGTGATGGTTAATTTTATATGTCACCTTGGCTGGATTGCAGGTCTCAGATATATGGTCAAACATTACTCTGGATGTTTCTGTGAGGGTGTTTTTATATGAGATTAACATTTAAATCAGTGGAATTTGAGTAAAGCAGATTGCCCTCTATAATGTGGTTGGGCCTCATCCAATCAGTTGAAGGCCTGAATAGAGCAAAAGATTGACTAGAAGGCCTGAATAGAACAAAAGCAAGAGGGCATTCTGCCAGCAGATGGCTTTTGGACTTGAACTGCTGCATTGGCATCTCACTGGGTCTCCAGTGTGATGGCTCACTCTGCAGATTTTGAGCTTGCCAGCCTCCGTAATCATGTGAGCTAACGCCTTAAAATAAATCTTTGCCTACATATATACACACATTCTATTGGTTCTACTTATCTGGAGAACTCTGACTAATATACTTAGCGGACCATTTGTTTCTCTAATCCAGCATTTGCACCTTAAATATTTGTGCCCAGAACATCTTGTCTGATGTTTTGGGTAATCATGTACTATTATTTATTTCCTTTATCCTCAGTAAACACAAAGATGCTCCTCTTTTATTTTGGTATTACTAGAAGAAAATCTTTAACAATTATGTCAAGTTTGGGCAATGAGATTATTTCTTCCTCAGTTATGGAGATCATTTCATAGTAGAATCCCGAGTGTCTATATCAAATTCTGATACCAGTGCTACTGCCTCTCCCTATTGAAGGCTAAGCTAGCTTTTTAGCTCAGATGCCAAAGATGGCAAAAAAGGAAGCACACAACAACGCAGTTTTCATTCCTTTTCTCAAAAATTGGTTGTTGTTGTTCTGTCCAGTGCTCCATCTTGCTTCCCCAAGGTACTTCCAGGTCCTTTTCGTCTTCTTTCTTTGTACTAGTTAGATCTTTTGCTCATGAATAAAGAATAGTCCAGCTCAATGTAGCTTAAGCCAAAATAGAATTTTATTTGCTTATGTAACAAAAAAGTCTGGGGAAAGATCTGGGATATAGGTGACTACAGAGCCTCAAATATTGTCACCAAGACCTAGCCTCTCCTCACTTCCCTACCTGATTTTCCTTTTTGCTTCTATTGTTTTCAGGCTAGCCTGCTGTTCGCACTGGCAAAATACAGGCAGTAACTTCCAGCTCACATCTTGTCCACTTAACAGCACAGCAGAAAAGAGTGCTAACAAAACTCCTGGGCCTGACCCTTACTGGCCAATTAGATTATCTGTCTGTCCATTACCAAAGACACTGTTTAGCTTACTACTGGATCATATGCCCACCTTCATACTTGAGTTAGGATTGTCCTCTATCAACCGCCATGTACTAAGAGTAAGGAAGAGGTGGCTTTCTCAAAGAAAAAGATAAATGGATGCCAGGTAAATACAATTAATGGTATACACTATATCATCCTTGTCCAATTTGAACAGTCAGATTGTGTCTGGCAGGTGGGTAAGGGGAAGTGGAGAAGAGAGCTAAGAAGCTCAGTTTTCAGTAGTTCCACCTGAGGTGTCTATGGGATATCCTCTGCTTCTGATAATAGGAGTCAGGATAGAGAAAGAACACTAGCCTAGAGAGTCACTTCATAATTTTAGAAACAGATAATGTTTCCTGGAAGGCCTTAAAGTTCTGGAATGGAGGTCACTGACTTTTTTTTTTCTTTAGACAGGGTTTTGCTCTGTCTCCCAGGCTGGAGTTCTGTGCTTTGATTTAGGCTCACTGCAGCCTCAGAACTCCTGGGATCAAGTGATTCTTCTACCTCGGTCTCCTGAGTAGCTGAGACTACAGGTATGTAACACCACGTCTGGGTAATGCTTTGATTCTCTTGTAGAGACAAGGTCTCAATATGTTGCCCAGGGTGGTCTTGAACTCCTCTCCTCAAGTAACCCTCCTGCCTCATCCTCCCAAAGTACTGGGATTACAGGTATAGCCACTGCACCTGATCTTCATTGGCTATTTTATTGTCAGCTCCAGGACCTTCACTTTCATTCCTTTTTGTGGTTTGTCACAGATTTCAGAATTAAATACTAGAAGGTAATGCTTTATGAGGAAAGTGGTTTTAAGCCTTTTACCAAATGCCTAGAAGAGTATTAGGCCATTGGTAGGCAGTCAAAAAATAGTCATTGAATAAATGGTTCGATGCACTGCATTTGTTATTTTACATGTGGCCTCACTTCAAATTGATAAAATGTCATGATAATACATTCTGTTTCATTCACAATACTTTATTTAGTTTTTATTTTATAGAGATGAGGTCTCACTATGTCTCACAGGCTGGTCTCAAACTCCTGAGCTCAAGCTATCCTCCTACCTCAGCCTTCTGTAGTGCTAGGATTATAGGCCGGAGCCACTGCACTCAGCATACATTACTTTTTATAATGAGATTCTTTCTGGTTGACTGTTTAAAAATTAAACTTTTAATTGTGAAATAATTACAGACTTACATGAAGTTATAAGGAATAATACAGAGGGAGCTCATGTAGTCTTAACCCTGTTTCCTCCAATGGTCAAATCTTGTAAAACTCTAGTATAATATCACAACTAGGACCTTGAAATGTTGACATTGATGTGGTCAATCTGGATGACTTTTTAAACATTTTTTGTGGTTGTGGTAATTATTTATGGCCATAATTTCTTCTCATCCAAAACACATGCTCTTTGGCAATGTAACTTTGCTGTTTCGATAATTTAAAGGTGAAAATCTTTTGTTTTATTTCTTTAAAATTGGGCCAGATTTGTTTTGCTTTGACAGATAGAATTTGGTAAAAGTTATGTTGTATCTCAGAGTCTCGGCTTCAAAAGGTCATATACCTTTTATCTCCTCTCTAGATATGTTTTCCTGAGATCCTCTTGTACAGAAGATAGTCTAGTCACTGGAGGATAAGAGACCATGTAGAGGCCCCAGCCAACAGCTAGAACTAACTGCCAGACATGTGAGTGAGGCCATCTTGCACCTCTCAGGCAGCCGACTGTCTTGCTCATGCATGAGTAAGCTTAGGCAAAACCAGCAGAGGAACTGCTGAGTCAAAACCCACAAAACTGTAAGAAAGAAGAAATCACTGGCTGGACGCGGTGGCTCTTGCCTGTAATTCTGGCAATTTGGGAGGCTGAGGCACGCACATAACCTGAGGTTAGGAGTTCAAGACCAACCTGGTCAACATGGTGAAATGTCATCTCTACTAAAACTACAAAAATTAGCTGGGCATGGTGATGGGTACCTGTAATCCTAGCTGTTTGGGAGGCTGAGGCAGGAGAATCACTTGAACCCGGGAGGTGGATGTTGCAGTGAGCTGAGATCACATTACTGCACTCCAGCCTGGGCAACAGAGCAAGACTCTGTTAAAAAAAAAAAAAAAACATTGTTGCTTTAAACCATTAATTTTCTTTTCTTTTTTTTTTTTTTTTTTTTGCCAGTTACCACTAAAAATTCCATTTGTATGTATCCAAATTCAGAAGGAAGTGGAAGGTAAAGTGGTGTGCTAGTGTGACTACAGTCTGACTAATTTGAATCTATTTGCCCTCCATCATTTCTGTGTCAGCACAGCCATACCATTAATTTTTAGAATACTTGTTATATTGCAGAGGGTAACTATGACAGCAGCATCTCACACTGAGAATCTTTAGGTATAAAGACTCAGGTTTTCTTCTTGGATTTTGGTATGGTGACTAGCAGGTAAGGATTGACTATGTACAGTTTGAATATTTTTTTCCTTAAATACATAACCTGTCAGTTGATTTCATCTTGTTATGCTTCAATTCAGCTATACATATCAAGAAAATCTGATGAATACCAGCCTTCCTCTCTCTCTCTCTTATTAGCATGTGGAATTTTTAGTGATAATTGGCCAAGAAATTTAATGGTTTCATGTAGATACAGACTCAGACTCTGTTTTTTAGGTTAATGTTTATGTAGACTTAAATCTAGTGAAACAAATGTTTCTGTGGAAAAATCCACATTATCGTATTTTAAAACAAGTATGGAAATCTAGAGTTCGGGCTCAAGATGACAATTCAAAGACTAAACATTTTCTGAAAACCATTCAATAGCTACCACTTTGATTTTTATGTTGATTCTAATATTAACACCAATGATAAGTCTTTAACAAGATACATTCTGAAAGGGTACAATGTTTCAGAAATCCCAGGAAAGTATCTGGACACACAGAAATTTCTATAGATAGTAAAGATATTAAAGAGCTTATATTTATTGACTCTTTACAATGTTTTTTTCTCAAAAGATATTAAAGATTCATCAAATATACCAATGGGTAGTTCTTTCTTTAAGTAATGGTTAAGAAATCTGTCATTAAAGTTAGATTGTCAGGGCTAAAATCTAATTATATTACTTAGACTGTAGGGTCCTTGGCAGACTGCTGAATTGCCTTGTGCCTCAGTCCCTACATATATAAAGCAGAGGCAAAAATAATGCTGCGTAAGGCTTGTTATGAAGATATAATGAGAAAATGCACAATTTATACCACATAATAATTACTCAGATGTTACTTAATACTATGTCTCTTTGTTACTTCTCAGATTGCAGCTATTATTACTCTTTATATCCCTTTTTTTGGCCACTAATATGAACTGTCTTATTCCTAGCTGGTTATAGGTTTTGTTGCCATTAATAAATGTTTACCAGAAGGTCAGCAAAGTAGAGCATGAGAGAAGCTCCCAATGGGTCCAGTCACTGTGGTGCGTTTGTTGTTGTCATAGTTATTAATCTTCTGTGGACATTCCTTCTACTTCTCCGAAGGAGAAGATAAAGAAATAAAGATTTCTGAAAGTTACTGCTTGCTAGTTCCTTTGGGATCAGGAGAAGAATAGGCCCCTTGAAATGAAAATGACCCGTCTTTCTCCTGGTTGTACTTACCTCTCCAAGACTTATTTGTGATCAGGACCCAGTCATTCTACCAAAGTGAAAGACTTGTTTCCATTTATTAAATCAAAGCTGGGTCATTGACCCCCTCACATAGATGGTAGGGTTATATCAATCTGAAAATTGATGAAAGCTAAGTCCTTAACAAGATTCCTCCTACTTTCCTCTGCATAGCCATGATCCATTTTGGCTGTTAAATTCATTGGAAGGCACATTTTGGGTCTTCTGGATGCAAATAAATTTGCATGGGATGTATCCAAATTCAGAAGTAAATGAAGGGTAAAGTAGTGCGCTAGTGTGACTGCAGTCCGACTAATTTGAATCTATTGCCCTCCATCATTTCTGTGTCAGCATAGCCATACCAAAGTGGATTCTGTGAAGCTGATTGAATCACGGCATCTAGAAGCTTAGTAAGCTGCTGAAATGTAAATACTGACCTGGGGAATTTTGCATGCATGGCTAATGAAGGCAGAGTTCGAAGTGTATGATTACATTATACAGCGTTACCAAAACAGCCAATAAATGTTTACAAATCCATTTGATCTACTCAGGTTGTCTGCTTGCAATATAGGTGGGGTGATTATATTTCAATAATAACTTAGCTCTTCTGGGGAGAACAGCATGAAAGGAATGAAGCATTAGACACAGGGTGAGTGGCTGCTTTGAGTCTTGGTTTTAAGGATGGCTGATGCACAATCCTCAAAGTATTCTGTTTGGTGATTACAATATCAGTGCTAAGAACAAGAAGCTTTCTGCCAATAACTCATATAAATAGTTTCGGTTCTGGAAGGAAATTGAGGGGTGAGTGGAGAAAAGAGAATACAAATGCTTTGTGCTGTGAATGCTGGGTCTTTCCATCTGAAATCTGTAAATACAATATAGATTTTCCTGGCGTTGTGTTAGATTTGGCAGATCCGTCATTCCATTGATCTTGAAGGTAATAATATTTATCATAGTGTAATCCTTTAAATAGAAGCAAAAATGCTTCTGACTGAAGAGGCATTTCAATTATTCATGTCTCTTTGTTATTGTGCTCTTATCTTTATGTTTGTTTTGTTTCACTGTTTTGGTAAAGACAGAACAGGCTGAGAAAAACATGAATTTGAAATGGTACAGGGTGGGAACCCTGGAAAATAGTAAATACGGCTGGGCGCGGTGGCTCACGCCTGTAATCCCAGCACTTTGGGAGGCTGATGCAAGCAGATTATGAGGTCAGGAGACAGAGACCATCCTGGCCAACATGGTCAAACCCTGTCACTACTAAAGTACAAAAAAGAGGCCAGGTGTGGTGGTATATGCCTGTAGTCCCAGCTACTCAGGAGGCTGAGGCAGGGGAATTGCTTGGACCCTGGGGCGGGGGTGGGGGTGGGGTGGAGTTTGCAATGAGCTGAGATTGCACCACTGCACTCTAGCCTGGTGACAGAGTGAGACGTCATCTAAAAAAAAGGAAAAATGCATCTGTAATTTTTCACTGTGAATTAGAGGCAAAGTTCCTTTCTAAACCAAAAGTATTATTAGTTATAACGATAGCCTATTTTGTTTAGATTGTTTAAAATTTCAAAGTGTGTTGTTAAATACATAGATTCTTTCTGCCTCTTCCTGTCTGAATCTTTGCTTAAAGCAAGGGCCTCTCAATGAAATACAGGGAATCTTTAGAAAGCATTAATCAAGCAAAATGAACTCAATCGGGAGTGCAGAGACTTGGTGCAAATTATGCTTTTCATAGCCCTCAGGTATATTTAGGTATCTGGACAAGCTAAATTCACATCCCAGTGTTATGCAGTGTGGTTGCCCTCCTGCCCTGCTGCCCTTCAGATAATAGCAGGGCTTAGAGTGAGGCATTAGGAAGGCGACAGAGGGACATGCTTAAACCTATAGTCACCTCAGAGGAGCTTTCTTTCAAGCCAGACTGGTTCAGCCATAAAGAGACTCTCCAAATGTGGTAGAAGGATTGGACCCCAAGGCCACAGAGAAATGCCAGGAATTTGACAGGTTCATCGAATACTCAAATAACCTGATTGTCGTGGATGGTCTGCTGGGCCATCTGATTCCATATCCCAGCCCGACACTAACCTTAACCCTAAATTCGCTTATTCCAATCTTATACTTTACTAGTTCAGCTGATAAGAGCCAGTTATGGCCTACCAAAAATATTTGTGGAGCTAGGACATCTTGGCAAAAGCTTTGGGAGTTTTAAGAGGAGGAGAAGGGAAGCAACTCTGGGGAGTCACTGATACTATATAACTTTCTAACCTATAACTTTTAAAATATGCCCCTGTGAAGATAAACATGGGGCTGAAAAATTAGGTAGATCCCAGTGTATGATGAGAAGTCATGAATGCACCATCTAGATTCCCTTTCAAGGAAGGGCTTGTTGCCTCAGTTGGTGGGAGTGCTCTCAGAAGACACCTTAGAGGTACTGTCACAGCAGCAGAGAACCACCTGCCCACCGAAGGCCACTTTTCTGGGCAGCCCATATCCAATGACTCATCTAGGCTTGGCCATTTTGGCCAAACACAGGACAAATGACAATCCTTGTGTGATATTGTGCTGGCCTAGAGCCAGAACCTGAGCAACACTATTTTATAAAATGCAAAACTGTTTTTTAAATAAGTTGAAATGGCTGCCCCATTCTACTCACAATAACTACTGTCCTTGGCCTCTGTAAATAGAACTGCTAGTTTGTTCTGCAAAACTATGTAAAGCTGCTTACCTTTTCTTATCAGTAACTGCTAAAATCTGTGACTTCTATCACCACCCAGACGATGTGTAAACAAATGTATATCTTGACTTCTGTAAACCACTGAAGTAACAAACAGAATGACAAAAGTCCCCTGGCCCTTGTCTCCGCCCAGGAGGTGAATCACAGAATCCCCAAGCCCTTGGAATGTCCGAAACCTTTTCATCCCCATCCCCGCTCGTCACCCCCACACCCAAGGTGATTTTTCTCGTATAAAAAGTCGTGGCACCTTCCTTTTGACACCACAGGTTGGAGAGACATGAGTCCTCTGTGGTCGCCGGCATAATAAATGACCCTGCAATCTGGCATACTTTTGTCTTGGTGATAACTTTCTACGCTCGGTCCAATACAACACTTGTTTGCTTCAGATCTTCCTCTAGCATCGACTTGCTTTGCAGTGTGACTTCTTTTTCTATTCAATCCTACTTTCTTCTTCCCCAAAGCACAACCTCTGCATGAAATTCCATCTCGGAGTCAGCGTCCCAGAGAATCCAGTCTGAGACACAATGTGAACAATTAGGTCCCATTTGAAAATGCAGCTAGAATTCAGTGAGTTAGAATAAAAGTATCCTGATTTGAAAAGTAAAGAAGAAGATTAAAATTCTTTGCTAAACTAGCTGTGTTAGGTCTGATATTTAGGATATTGTATCCTAAGGCAGTATCATATTAGAATATGACTAAATAATTATTATTTAAATGAGTTCAGTGGAAAATCTGCCACTTAAAAGACTCTTAGGATACAGAGTTAATAAGGCCCTATCCAGGTCACAGGGAAAGGAGACCAATATGGCATAAGGGACCTGGGTATCAATAACAGCGATTATAAAAGATAGACTTGAAGCATCCCTTGTTGAAGATGCTGTTCATATGATTTTCGTTTAGTGTGAATTCTGTGGCAGGATTCTCTCTGGTTCCTTTTAGAGTCTTGAGGAATAGAGGCATCTATTTTTCTATGTCTCCACAGTCTTCATTCCTTGATTAAAGGAGTATTATTTGCAAGCTGGTCTTCCCCATTAGACTATAAGTTCTTTTTTTTCTTTTTCTTTTCTTTTTTTTTGAGGTGGAGTTTTGCTCTTGCTTCCCAGGCTAGAGTGCAATGGTGTGATCTCAGCTCATGGCATCCTCCACCTCCAGAGTTCAGGCAATTCCCCTGCCTCAACCTCCCCAGTAGCTGGGCTTACAGGTGCATGCCACCACGCCTGACTAATTTTTGTATTTTTAGTAGAGACAGGGTTTCGCCATATTGGCCAGGCTGGTCTTGAACTACTGACCTCAGGTGATCCACCTGCCTTGGCCTCCCAAAGTGCTGCGATTATAGGCATGTGCTACTACGCCCAGCCAGAGTACAAGTTCTTTAAGGGTATTGTGTTAGTTTGGATTGCCCTGAAAGCAGACAGTGAAGCAAAAATTGGACTGCAAGTAATTTATTTTCTTTTTTTCTTTTTCTCTTTCAAGGGGAGATATACAGAAAATACTGACAGGGATGTAGAAAAGTAATAGTGCAAGGAGGAGGCCAACACATTGTCCATTATCAAGTGGGTAATAATGGGCCACTCCTGTGTCTCAGCATTCTGCTTCTCTCCAGTGTCAAAGAAATTAGAGTGTTTCCATACCCACTCCTATTCATCATTGCACGGGGGCTGTAGAAGGCAAGGTACAGGAGGCTGAAGAGACATACGGAGGTGTTAATTTCCTTTTCCTGTGACTTCTGGCCTGTCATTGTCTGGAGGAGTGGTTTTCTGGAAGAATTCCTCAAGTTTAGAGTTGCAGATACTCGCAGATGGAAGTTGAAACACACCTAATCGGTGAAGTCTGAAATACATGGGTGTGGGGAGAGAAGCTTACAATGGGTGTTCAGGCATAAATTTTATTGTTTACTCTTATATTTCCCTTTACCTGCACTGGGACTGGTCCATAGCAGTTGCTCAGTTGCTATTTATTAAAATGCCTTAAAAATGAGACCAAGCTCAAGTCCTTCCATGCAAGGGTCTGAGACTCTCAGCAGGGCAGAGAAGATGATTGTGTGTGGCTTGGGTCATCTCTTGTTTCTGAAAGAGAGAATAGAGAGGGTCAAGCACACTTAGACTAAGTTCTTAAAGATTAATGTAATACTTGGTTTCCCTGATAAGCTCTAAATTAAAGTTGGAAATTGTCTAGTGCAATTCGCAAAGGTACATACACAAGAAGGGAGAAAAAAAATTCTGATTACGGTTTTATTTGCTGACACTCCTTAACAATTTATGTTCAAGTGCTATTTTGCTAATTAATGGCTGTTCAGGGAATGCCATGTGTCAGCAATGAATCACTTACTTTTGTTGCTCTTCAATGGTATATGGATAATAAACAAGGACAAGTCACATAATTAAAGCTGAAAATAGCCTGGCTGTGGGACAGAGGCCTGTCAATAAGAAAAAGATATGTTTTCCAGTATCCATGCCAGACTATTAACAGTTAAGTGAAAAGCACAAGAGGGGACCTTATTGACATATATAACTCAATAGCCAAGGACTTGGAACAGTGGGTAGAGCTAGCTTCAGGGACATTTTGAACCAGGAAGTAGAGCACCCACATTTGCACTTCACATCCCTCATCTTTGTCTCTCTGTGTGCTTCCTTTATTTTCTCACGGTAGCCCTTCCATGGAGTTGGGGCCATGGCTATTAGCAGCTCTGGGCTCACACTAATACAGTTCAGTGCCAGAGTGGAGAGGGCTCTTCTTCTCCTCCATCCAGTGTGAAGTACTTCAAGGAGGGACTAACTAGCTGTGAGAGTCAGATGGCCAAGGAAGTGGGCCCCAGACGTCAGAGCTACCATGTTTGAGGGAACATTTCTTAGAAGGGGAAGACGCTGTTGAACAGTATCGGCAGCAATTCTGGGTGAACAGTCTGCATTAAAGCTGCCATTGTAATTCAGAGAAGGTGAGGGGCATGGCTTAAGTGGTTGAGGAGGTAGGACTGGAACAGGAATTTGATTAATGGAAAGATCACAGAGAAAAGAGCATTTCACATAAGTCATGCTAAGTGAATAAGGTGCAGATTCAGGATTAAATGTGGGGTCCCGGGAAGACTGGTCTAGCCAGAGCAGAGCTAGTCTGTGCTTGGGAGTAGAAAGAAAGTGGAGGAAAATAGGATTATAGACAACTGTGAACGCAAAGCAGGGAAATCACAATAGAATTTTGAGCTGGAAAATAATATCATAATAATGGTAATAACAAATACAACACTCTGGGTCAGGTATTATTTGAAGTGCTTTATATAATATCTCATTTAGTCCTTATAATAAGTCCATAATTACAATTATTATTATCTTACAGAGGAGAAACTGAGGCACAAGTGTTTTGTGGTCAAGGCCACATAGCTAATAGGTGGCAGTCTGACTCCACGTCTGTGCTTTTCACTGCTATGCTATGCCACTTAAAGGAAATACATCTTAAAATTTAATAACACCTGATATGTGTATAATGTTTTACATACAACAATGTACTTCAATTCATTTGAGCTTTGGTATAATTCCACGAATTTAGTAGAGCTGTTATTTATTTCTATATTTTATTTTTGAAACCATTGAAATATACCTCTCTCTTCCTAAGCATTTTCCCTATCATATGACTGGAAAGTGGTTGAGATTAGACTCGAGTTCAGAGCCTGAATATTATGTATTGCTGGCGGATGACATCAGACATGGCCTGGGGAATAACCCATGGAGGAGGGATGATTCAGGAGGCTGCCTGCAACATCAGAGGGTTGTGAGTCTGAGCTACAGTAGTACTGCTGAGTACTGTTGACCTTCCAAATCAGGAGGACATATTTCAGTTAATTTTGGTGTAGGCCCTCAACAATATGAAGGTCTAGCAATGTGCTCTCCCACAAATTCTCTGGCAGCTTTGTTTTTTACTTGTCTGCTGATCATTTCCAATTATCCTGAGAATGCTTCTCATTGAAAGAAATGTGCCATCACAAAGTCTTCGGTACCTATGAGGTTTATTTTCTACCTAAAGTTGAATTGCAAAAGGCAGTAATAACCTACATATATGCTAAAATACTTAGGAGCACACAAAGTGAGAGCTGCCTCCAGGGATTAGCTGTAACCTGTGACTTCACCTGCTGGATCTCTCTGTTGATTGGATGTAGGTAATTAGGTGAACTCTTTCAAATCTTCCAACAAATTGGACTATTCTCTGTTTTCTATCTTCCATAAAGAGTTCTACATTGCTACAGCCTGGAGCTAATTCCTAAAGGTGCCTGTGGCATTTGCAGACACAGAATTATCAACCTTCAAAGCTACTGTGGCTCTTGAATGGCTGACTTAAACTGCTGGATACCACAGAGACTCTGCAGGACTCAGAATTATCAATGACTTTGATCATTTGCTGAGAATTTAAAATAAACTTATTATAGGGCCTGTTTAGATGTTTTTTGAAATCTGTCATTTAATGAATTAGATTTATTGAAGAATACTTCACTCTTTCACTGGTTGGTTTAAAGGGCCGTGTACTTGCTTTCCTGGAACCGTATACTCTAATCATCCAACTAATGACGTGACCTTTTGTTTTGCCTGCTTTCCTCTAGTGATTTCTCGAAGTTCAAGTACAAATATTGTCTGTATTTCAAATTTTAAAAATATGGCTTCCTGATAAAATGCCAGGGACAGCCCGGAGAAGGCATAGCACTAATATTGAAACCAGCTAATTCTAGGAAGTGATCTTGTTCTACACCAGTAAGTGAGAAAAGCATGCATGACTTGCGCAGAAAAACAAGGATCATTAGAGGTGATACCGTTAATTGTAGGGCAACAAAACTGCTTTTTATGCAAATAGATGGCTTTGTAAGAACTAGGTTAGTTAAGGAGTAGATAGACTGAATTTTGTTGTGGTAAATGCTGAAACAATCAGAAGGACAGTTATAACCCCTCATCCGGAATAGAAAAAAGAGGAAGGATGATATATGGATGGTTTTCAGGTTTTACATATGTTGACCAACTAGTTAAAATATAATATGATAGGTATTATAAACTGAGAACACTGATACATGTATTTTTTCAGGCTAACACTATCCTATTTGCAAAAGGGACAGATGCTGTTTATTTTTGCAAGTAGTCAACTAAGCTAATGTGAGTGCCAGCTTCTTCTTTGATATTTCAGCTTTAAGAAAGTTGCATTAATGGAGGGCAATTATGGTAATTTGAATTAGGAATGGAATTATGGTAATTGAAAACTTCTGCAGTGACAGGTATTTGTGAGAACCTGGTGTTCTGGTGCAGTTAGAACTGCTATTAAGCCCATGGTAATTAGCATTTTCGCCCCTGAAATGGTTGAAAGAATAAGGGAACATAAAACAAAACTTGACAGTGTGAGAAGGGAACTGGCAACAACATCAAAACCTATAGTCAACACAAAGAAACACAAACACGTGAATGGTCTTAGACTTTTTAAAAATAGAGAATCAGAAGAAAATCACAGCTTTGTATAGGCCACTGGGGAGGGAAACGTTTATGCTGTGGGTCTGCAGTATAGAGCCATTTGCAACAGAAAGATGAAGCATAGAAAGCCATTCTTGTTTTCTGGCTTCATTTCCAAATCAAATTTTTGCAGAGCAGTCTACAGGTTCCCACGACACAAAGCATTGGAAAGCTACAACAAAATTAGATGAGTCACTCCACAACAATCATGTGGTCATTCTGCAAATGTTTGTCCATTGCCTACTATGTGCCAGGCAATTTGCCAGGTGCTAGAGATGTAACGAAGACTCTGTTCCTGCCCTCACAGAGATGCTGCATTAAAGTAGAGTAAGAATTGAGATCCATTTGGCCCAACTTTAAGGCAGGAATGTAACTTGTTACATCTAGAGCTTATTATACTCTTAGCCTCGCTTATACTATAAAAGATGCTATTTTTGCTCTTAATCTCTTAAGCTTTCTTTTTGTCTTTGTGATTTCTCCTGAAGTTTCTAAGGATAGTCAAAGGAGAGAGTGTCTATAAATTAGAATATGCTTGGCTGCGACTAACAGAATATTTGACTAAAAATATATACGTGACTTAACTAATATCATGTAATAAGTAAGAAATTCTAGAGTTAGTATAGAAGGTTAATGGTATCACTAACAGCTAGGCTCCTACTCTTTCTGCTGTTGTCTCTATGGTGGCAGTGTCTCTCTAATGTTGACAAAATGGCCATCAAAGCTTTAAGCTAATGTCTTTACACAACAATGTTTTAAACAAAACAAAAGGTGAAAGGAACAAAATACCTTCTCCCTCATTTCTAGGGGAGATGTTTCCCCTTCAAATCACTAGGAGACTTCCTACATTTTATGTGTTGAAATTGGGTCATATGTCTACTCTTAGGTCTGTAATTGGTGAATGGGAATAGGGCTGGCATGACTGGTTTAGGTAAATTGTTATTCATTGCCTGTGGCTGAGCACATTCTCTTTCTATGAAAATTGGGCTTTACTTAGCAGGAAAAAGGGGACATGGCTTTGGTTACACAGGCATCTCTGTGCAGTAAGAGATGATGGAAAAGTCTGTAGATAATTTCCTTTGAATTTTACCTGTGTAATTTTTCCTTATAGGTCAAATAAGTTTTCAAACATCTCTCTGTAAAAATGCAAATACTTCTGGGAAAGGCATCACATCAAGTTCCTTAATGCCTCAGTCTGTTGGATACACTTTAATAAGAGAAAATGGGACACTATCTTTAGGAGTCTGCAAGTTTAAGACGAGGTTAACAAAACAGGAAAACCATGTAGAAATGTGGGATTGGGAGTGCTGAGGACACATTTTTCCTATATAATAATTTTGCCAAACTTCTATGTAAAATTCGACTACAAGCGAGGTCATATATATCGACACCCATTATGTGTAGAGTGCTTTATCCTGTGGGCATTTAATTCCTACAACAGTCAGGTGAGATAAGGCCTCCATTTACTAGTGAGGAAGACAAGTTACAGAGAGTTTAAATAACATGCAGATTGAACCCACCCAGGTCTGATGCCAAAGTTCATTTTTTTTTTAAATCGCTCTGCATTTCTTCTCAAAGTCCAGCATAAAAGGAAAGTCATTTGAATCTGAGGATGTGGTTTATTAGTTTTCTGTCTGTTGTGAATTTCTTTGTTATTTAATGCTAATTTCTATATTATATATCTCTATCCCAACCAGAGTACAAACACATTGGGGAAAAATTTTAAGCTTTATCAAATATAGAGGTTAAATAATACTAGGTTCTTTTGATAAGATATTAGGTAATTAATATCCTGACCCTGGGTGATGCTGTCATTGCTGTTCTACAATGATTTATTCCATATGAACTGTGGGTAGGAGATTTTACGTTGAGCAGAGTTGTTTCAATATAGGCAGAGGAAAGATTTAGCAATCTATAACTCTAGTAGAAACTGTGTTTTGTAAATGAGCCTAAATGGCCAGTAAAGATTTGTGTTATTGTTTTAATGGGAGGAAATGATGGAAAATAGGGTACAATTCCAGTGTGCTCAAATGAGAACCATGTCCTATTAAGTTGGCAAATACAAGTATGTCTCTTTTCCTGTCACTCTCAGGCAATCTATATTTGTGAAATGTGTCCTGTAGACTCCAGTTCAGTAGAGGGTAATTGACCAAGTCAACTTTGCCAGTCGGTCCTTGTCATTACCAGCCATAATTCCATGTCCTCTGTGAAGAATCTGAGGCTCTCTTTAGTTATTGGAGTCCCTCTTTGAGAGAACAAATGTTTTCTGGCTGTTGAATGTTAACTCATGTTACGGATGTGATTGAAACAACGAAGTAGTTCATTTCAGAGAGCCGGGACACTGGTTCTGTTGATAATTTGATTTCCTCATCCTGATGACTTATGTTAGATACATGAGTTTATGTGTATTTGACAGCTTCTGGTGATAAAAGGACTGTAAACAAAAGGAGTGTGTATTAACTGTTTCTACTTAGTTTCTAATACTATTTAACAAGCAAACATACAAAAAGGCAAACCTTCCCTCAGTAATTTAGAAAGGCTATTTTCTTTACAAGTAGAAAGCTAAATGAAACAGCTCATTGTAATGGAAAAAAAAAATCCCATTTGGGACTATGAAAGAACAATTTGACAATTATCTCCCTAGTTCTAAGGTCTGAGAGAGAGAAATGACAATTTTATTATAAAGCACTTTTAATTGAAGTAATTAGAAGCAAGAATGCTTGTTCAGGCTGAAAGATTATCAGAAGGGAAATAGATTTCTGGTCAAGTTTGCTGAGTTTGGAGGCTCTTGATGAACTTTTGTGATAATAATTAACATAATATTTCTGAGGCACTTTCAGCCTTACTAAAAATTATTTTTCTCTGCCTCATTCTTCTTTCAGATGAAATAATAATCTTTGGCACTTAGCTGGCATCTTTCATTCAAATGGGTCCCCTGGTTCTTAAACAATTTTTCTATCTTCACATATGTGAATATGTGTCTACACAGAGTCATTTTAGCAATTGCCAAAATTTTCAGCAATCCCACTGGGTAGTACATTGCAGCTGTTCAGTATTATCCAGCAAAGCTATCATGTTTGGGCGGAAGGAGGTATAGAGAAAAAAAATCAAGAAAAAAAAGTTAAAACTTGATGTTAATACTCTAGGAAGAATCTGGAAGGCAGAAATGTGTATATACACAAAAGGATTCACTCAGCATCTGCCTACCCTTGCTTTAATATATGAGCCACGCAGTATCTGGGAGCCAGGAGGGGGACTGTGAAGTCAGTTTTAAAATACCTTTGAAATATAGTACTGTCAGTAGCAGGGTTTCCTGATGCTGTACTGGGGCATCTGCTCAGCACTGACATAAAGCCATATACGCTACTTCACTGAATTAGCAATGTGCTTCCTGCAATATGCTGTGTATTTTTCAGAGGTCTCACTGAAGGACTGGCCATGTCTGCTATCTAGGTTTTAGGAGCTGATAAGTAACTGTGATTAGCCATTCCGATTTCATCTGAAAGGAAATAAAATCATATACTTGCTTAAAAAACATGTGTACACTCACAGTATTGGTGTAACTGGAATTTGAAAAGTGATGACTGCTTTCTCCAGTAAATAGTGTCATACTTGGCACACAGTAGGTACTGTCTATTAAATGAATAAATGAAAGCTTTGAGTTCCTGATGATAATAGCCCTCGCATTTGTATGATGGTAAGTACTTTTCAATACACTTTTATAGATAATGACTTTTTTGATCTCATTGATAATTTACTGAACTTAATTTGACATTGTTAACACTGTAAGAACTCAATATAAGAAATACATCAATAAGATGACTTACATTTCTCTTTGACAAGCCATTAATCACACTCGTAGATAGATTAAACTTCTCCTTCCTGGCCTACTCACACTGCATTCTATAAAAAACTGCCTGACTCAGAGGCCTTGTTTCCTGTGAAGCCCAATTTTTAGCCATGTGATCCCTTTCCTTTTTGTTAGCTCTCAAATCAGCTTCATAGGCCTAAGGTGAACCTCAGTAGTAGGGATCTCACCAAAGGGCAGCCATTACACAGGCTAGTCAGTAATGTAGGACCTGTATCTTTATTTCCATAGAGAAGTTGAATCAGGCAGATTTTCTCTTAAGAATTTTTTTTTTTCTTTTTTTTGAGACAGGGTCTCACTCTGTCACCCAGGCTGGAGAGTAGTGGTGTGATCACAGTTCACTGCAGCCTCAACCTACCAGGCTTAGGTCATCCTCTCACCTCAGCCTCCCTAGTAGCTGGGACTACAGGTGCACACCACCAAACCTGGCTAAATTTTTTTTGTTTCTTTGTAGAGATGGGGTTTTTGCCATGTTACTCATGCTGGTTTTGAACTCCTGGGCTCAAGTGATCTGCCTATTTTGGCTTCCCAAAGTACTGGGATTACAGGTGTGAGCCACTAGGCTTAGTCTTCTCTTAAGAATTTGCAGTTAGTGGCCGGGTACAGTGGCTCATGCCTGTAATCTCAGCACTTTAGCTGGCCAAGGTGATTTTTGGTTGGGAGATCAGATCATTTCAAGTCAGGAGTTCGAGACCAGCCTGGCCAACATGGTGAAAGCCTGTTTCCACTAAAAATACAAAATTAGCCAGGTATAGTGGCAGGCACCTGTAATCTCAGCTACTTGGGAGGCTGAGGCAGGAGAATCACTTGAACTTCGGAGGCAGAGGTTGCAGTGAGCCAAGATTGCATCACTGCACTCCAGCCTGGGCAACAGAGCCAGACTGTGTTTTTTTAAAAAAAATTGCAGTTAGATTAAATTTATTCCTATGTATATTTGGAAGTTACTATAAGTGAGATTACTTCTTTAATTTCTTTTTTATATAGCTTGTTGTTGGCATACTATATATACACTACTGGTTTTTGTGTATTGATTTTATATTCTACAACTTTACTGATTTATTTGTTCTAACAATTTTTTGGTGGAGCCTATAAGATTTTCTATATATAAGATCATATTTCTACAAACAGAAACAATTTGAACATCCTCTGTTCCAATTTGAATGCCCTTTATTTCCTTCTCTTGCCTAATTGTTCTGATTAGGACTTCTATTGCTATATTGAATAGAAACGATGAAAGTAAGCATCCTTGACTTTTTCCAGATCTTAGAGGGAATAGTTTTCAACATTTCCCTGTTTATTCTGATGTTAGCTATGGGTTTGTCATGTGTGACCTTTATTGTGTTGAGATATATTCCTTCTATACCTAATGTATTTAGGATTTTTATCATGAAGCAATGTTGAGTTTTATCAAATGCTTTTTCTATGTCTATTAAGATGATCATATGGTTTTTGTCCTTCATCCTCTTGATGTGATGTATCATGTTTGTTGATTTGCATATGTTGAACTATCCTTGCATTTCTGGGATGAATCTCACTTGATCATGGTAATAATCTTTTTGATGTCTGTACAATAAAAATGATAAAATATTGATTAAAGAAATTGAAGAGGATACAAATAATTGGAAAGATATCTCATGTTAATTTGATGGGAAGAATTAATATTGTTAAAATGTTCATACTGCTCAAAGCAAATTATAGATTGAATGAAATCTCTGTCAAAATAGAAATGATGTTTTTTAGAGAAATAGAAAAAATAATTCTAAAGTTTGTATGGAATCACAAAGACCCTGATTATCCAAAGCAATCTTGAGCAAAAGGGACAAAGCTGGAAGTGTTACACTAACTGACTTTGAAATATATTACAAAACAATAATAATCCAAACAACATGGTACTAGCATAAAAACAAACACATAGTTCACATAGTTTGGAACAGAGCAGAGAACCCAGAAATAAACCCACACATTTATAGCCAACTTGATTTCCAGTAAACACATGAACACATATTGGGGAAAGGATGGTCTTCTAAATAAATTGTGTTGAGAAAATTGGGTATCAATGTAAGGAAGAATGAAACTAGATTTCTATATCTTTCATCACTTACAAAAATCAACTTGAAATGGATTAAAGACATACATGTAAGTTCAGACTCTATAAAACTACTTGAAAAAAATGTAAGGGAAATGTTCCATGATATTTGTCTCTGCAAAGTTGTTTTGTTTTGTTTTGTTTTGTTTTTTTGTAAAACCTCAAAAGCACAAGTAACAACAAAAATTAGACAAATGGAATTACATCGAACTAAAAACCTTCTGCACAGAAAAGGACACAATCAACAGAATGAAGAGACAACCTACTGAGTGGGAGAAAATATTTGTAAACTATGCATCTCATCTGATGCATAGTTTCAGATGCAAGGGGTTGATGTCTAGAATATGTAAGAAACCCTAACAAACCAGTAGCAACTCTGCCAAAACTAAGCACCCAAATAATTTGATTAAAAAATGTGAAAAACACCTAAATAGACATTTCTCAAAAGAAAACATGTAAGTGGCCAACATGTATATGAAAAATGCATAACATCAGTAATCATCAGGGAAACGCAAATCAGAACCTCAATGAGACATCACCTCACCTCAGAAAGGCTATTATCAAAAAAGACAGAAAGTAACAAATGCTAATGAGGATGTGAAGAAAGGGGTTCTCTTATGTGTAGTTGTTGGAAATGTAAAGTAGTACACCATTATGGAAAACAATGAAGGTTTTTCAAAAAATTAAAAACAGAACTACCATATGATCCAGCATCTAACTTCTGGATGTATGCCCAAAGAAAATGAAATCAATATGTTGAAGATACATCTACACTCCTATGTTTTTTGAAGGACTATTAACAATAGTCAAGATATGGAATCAATATAAATGTCCATCATTGGATGAATGGATAAAAACATGTGATACATACACACACACACACACACACACACACACACACACACAATGGAATACAATTTAGCCATAGAAAAGTATGAAATACTGTCATTTGTGACAACACGGATGAACCTAGAGGATATTATGTTAAGTAAATAAGCCAACCATAGAAGGACAAATGCCTCATGATTTCACTCATACGTGGAATCTTAAAAAATTTGATCTCAGAGAAGTAGAGAGTAGAATAGTGATTCCAAGATGCAAGAGTAATAAATTCTGGTACTGTATTGCACAGTAGGGTGACTATAGTTAACAGAGCTTAAGGGTGAGGCTGAAAGTTCCAACTCTTTATTTTTATTTTTATTTATATATTTTTTGAGAAAAGGTCTCACTCTGTCACCCAGGCTTCAGTGCAGTGGCAATCAAGGTTCACTGCAGCCCTGACCTCCTGGGCTCAAGTGATCGTTTAGTCTCAGCCTGCAAAGTAGCTGGGACCATAGGCATGCACTACATGCCTGGCTAATGTTTTTTATTTTTAACATTATTTATAGAGATGGAATCTCCCTATGTTTCCCAGATTGGTTTCAAACTCCTGGACTCAAGTGATCCTCCTGCCTCGGCCTCCCCAAAGCGCCGAAATTACAGGCATGAGCCACTGCACCAGATTCCAACTCTTTAATTACATGGTTGTTTCCTTTGGCAACCAGCCCCCATCCTGAGCTTTCTAGAGTTCCACCAAGGGTCACCTTAGACTCACCCCTATCATTTAGAAAATTCCAGTGTTTTAAAAAGCTTTGTGCCAAGAACTCAGGACTAAAATCAAATATATGTTTCTTATTATATCACAATATCATGTAATTGATGTTATGGTATTTCAAGCTATTGCCTTGAAAAATACTTTCAACTTTCTATATGACCTGGGTCCTTTTTTCTTATCCATGATAGCACTTAGCTGCTGCTTATTATATGGTTTACATCAGGTTATTTGTACTCTAGGACCTTATATTCCAACTCAGCTGGTTATTTGTTAAGGTTTTACCTTAGAATTCTGTTTTCTTTTTTGACCAGAATCTTCACTGGCTCTCCCAGTCTTTCTCTGGTTGGTTTTCTAGACCAGGACTACCTGCAGTTCTTGCATTCAGAGAAATTAGGGTCCAAGAGCAATATCCTCTTATTTCTGAGTTTAGGTTTATGCCAGGGGCTCCTGGATTTAACATTTTGGGGAATGAAAAAAAAAAAAAAAGATATGCTGGATAGGCAACCAGTCAGCCAGTCTTATGAAAATGAGTCAAACATTCCCAACTAAATATTTCACAGGCACCTCAAGAGCATTAGAAAACATAGCTGACTCTGCAACAACTTAGGTGTTAGATGAGATTTCTTTCACCCCTGTGCAGCTGAAATCCATGTATAACTTTTCACTCTAAAATACTTAACAACTAATAGCCTTCTGTTGTCAGGAAGCCTTATCAATAACAACCAGTTGATTAACATATAGTTCGTATGTTATAAATATATACCATATTCTTAAAGTAAATAGAGAAAAGGAAATGTTATTAAGGAAAATCATAAGAAAATAAAATATAGTTAGTATTCATTAAGTGGAGGTAAATTATCACAAAGATCTTCACCCTTATTGTCTTCACATTGAGTAGGTAGAGGAGGAAGAGGAAGAAGAGGGCTTAGGTTTGCTGTCTAGGGGATGACAGAAGTGGAAGAAAATCCACATATAAGTAGACTTGCACAGTCCAAGCATGTTTAAGGCTCAACTCTGTGTGCTATGGTTTGGAGGTGAGAGGGAGGATACAGGATACAATGTGTAATAATCACCTCAGGGTAAATGGGGTATCTGTTTATCCTTTCTTTGTATTACAAACAATCCAATTATATTTTTTAAGTTATTTTAAAATGTATAATTATTTTTTTTGACTGTACTCTCTCTGTTGTGCTATCAAATACTAGATCTTATTCATTCTATCTAATTATATTTTTGTTCCCCTTACCATTCCTTCTTTCCCTGCCCTCCTCCCATTACCCTTCCCAGACTTTGGTAACTATCATTCTACTCTATCTCCATGAGTTAAATTATTTTAATTTTTAATTTCCACAAATAAGTAAGAACATGTGAAGTTTGTCTTTCTTTGCCTGGCTTATTCCACTTAATGTAATGACCTCCAATTCCATCCATGTTGTTGCAAGAAACAGTAGCTTATTATTTTTTTTAGGGCCGAATAGTACTCCATTGCATATAAGTACCACATTTTCCTTATCCATTTATTTGTTGATAAGGTGCTTAGGTTGCTTCCATATCTTGGCTACTGTGAATAGTGCTGCAATAAATACAGGAGTTCAGATATTTCTTTGATGTACTGATTTCCTTTGTTTTGAGCATATAGCTAAAACTGAGATTACTGAATTATATGGTAGCTCTGTTTTTAGTTCTTTGGGAAATCTCTGAATTGTTCTCCCTAGTGGTTGTACTAATTTACATTCCCTCCATCAGTGTACAGTGATTCCCTTTTCTCCATATCCTCACCAGCATTTGTTATTACATGTCTTTTGTATAAAATATATTTTAACTGGGGTGAGATGATGTCTGATAGTTTTGATTTGCATTTCTCTGATAATCAATGATGTTGAATCATTGATGTTTGCCATTTGTATGTCTTCTTCTTTTTTTAAATTTTGCTTTAAGTTATAGAATACATGTGTAGAACGTGCAGGTTTGTTATGTAGGTGTACATGTGCCATAGTGGTTTGTTGCACCTATCGACCTGTCATCTAGATTTTAAGCCCTGCATGTGCTAGGTGTTTGTCCTAATGCTCTCCCTCTCCTTGACCCCCACTCTCTGACAAGCTGTGGTGTGTGACATTTCCTTCCCTGCATCCATGTGTTCTCTTTGTTCAACTCCCATTTTTGAGTGAGAACATTTGGTGTTTGGTTTTCTGTTCTTGTGTTAGTTTGCTGAGAATGATGGGTTCCAGCTTCATCCATGTCCTTACAAAGGACATAAACTCATTCATTTTATGGCTGCATAGTATTCCACAGTGAATATGTGTCACATTTTCTTTATCCAGTCTGTCATTGATGGGCATTTGGGTTGGTTCCAAGTCTTTGCTATTATAAATAGTGCTGTAATAAACATACGTGTGTATGTGTCTTTATAGTAGAATAATTTATAATCCTTTGGGTATATACCCAGCAATGGGATTGCTGGGTCAAATGATATTTCTGGTTTTAGATCCTTGAGGAATTGCCATACTGCCTTCCACAATGGTTGAACTAATTTACACCCCCACCAACAGTGTAAAAGCGTTCCTATTTCTCCACATCCTCACCAGCATCTGTTATTTCCTGACTTTTTAATGATCACCATTCTAACTGGTATGAGATGGTATCTCATTGTAGTTTTGATTTGCATTTCTCTAATGATCAGTGATGATGAGCTTTTATTCATATGTTTGTTTGGCTGCAAAAATGTCTTCTTTTGAGAAGCGTCTGTTCATATCCTTTGCCCACTTTTTAATTTTTTTTTTCTTGTAAATGTGTTCAAGATTCTGGATATTAGACCTTTGTCAGATGGGTAGCTTGTAAAAATTTTCTCCCATTCTGTCGGTTCCCTGTTCACTCTGATGATAGTTTCTTTTGCTGTGCAGAAGCTCTTTAGTTTAATTAGATCCCACTTGTCAATTTTGGCTTTTGTTGCAATTGTTTTTGTTGTGTCTTCTTTTGAGAAATGTCTATTTAGATATTTTGCCCATTTTTAAACTGAATTATTAGACTTTCCTGTAAAGTTACTTGTGCTTTTTAAAATATTCTGGTTATTAATCCTTTGTCAGATGGGTAGTTTGCAAATATGTTTCTCCCATTCTGTGGGTTGTCTCTTCTCTTTGTTGTTTTCTTTGCTGTGCAGAAGCTTTTTAGCTTGACATAATCCCATTTTTTCATTTTTTGCATCGGTTGCCAGTGCTTGTAAAGAAACCATTGCCCAGTCCAAGGTCCTAGAAAGTTTCCCTGTTGTTTTCCTTTAGTAGTTTTATAGTTTGAGGTCTTAGAGTTAAGTTTTTAATCCATTTTGATTTGGTTTTTGTAGATGGTGTGAGATAAGGGTCTAGTGTCATTCTTCTGCATATGAATATCCAGTTTTTTCAGCACCATTTATTGAAGAAACTGCCCTTTCTCTGATGTATGCTTTTGGTACCTTAGTTGAAAATGAGATCGATGTAGATGTATGAATTTATTTCTGGGCTCCCTATTCTTTTCTGTTGGTCTGTGTGTCTGATTTTATGCCAGTACCATGCTGTATTGACTACTACAGCTCTGTAGTACAATTTGAAGTCAGGTAATGTGATTCCTCCAGTTTTGTTCTTTTTATTCAGAGTAGCTTTGTCTATTATGGGTCATTTGTGATTCTGTATGAATTTTGGAATTGTTTTTGCTACTTCTATGAAGAATGTCATTGGTATTTTGATAGAGATTGCATTAGCTCTGTATACTACTTTAGATAATATGGTCATTGTAACAATGTGTATTCTTTTAATTCATGAACATGGACTATCGTTTTATTTATCGCGTCCTCTTTAATTTATTTTCATCAATATTTTATAGTTTTCCTGTAGAGATCTTTTACTTCTTTGGCTAATTCATAGGTATTTTATTTTACTTGTACCTGTTGTAGATGGAAATGTTTCCTGATTTTTTTTTTCCCCAGATTGTTCACTGCTGGCATATAGAAATGCTGCTGACTTTAGTATGCTGATTTTGTATCCTGCAACTTAACTGTATTTGTTTTTCAGTTTTAATGGTTTTCTGGGAACTTTTAGGTTTTTTGAAATATAAGGTCATATCATCTGTAAACAAGGATAATTTGACTTATTTCTTTCCAATTTAGACGCTCTTTCTTTCATTCTCTTGTCTGATTGCTTTGGCTAGGACTTCTAGTACTATGTTTAATAACAGTGGTAAAAGTGGGCATATTTGTCTTGTTCCAGATCTTGGAAGATTTTCTCCATTCAATATAATACTAGCTGTGGGTCTATCATATATGGCTTTTATTGTGTTGAGGTATGTTCCTTCTATACCCAGTTTTATGAGTTTCTTTTTTTTAAATCATGAAGGGATGTTTAATTTTATCAAATGCTTTTTCAGCATTATTTGAAGTGATCATATGGTTTTTGTCCTTCATTCTGTTGATATGACATATCATACTGATTGATTTACATATGTTGAACCGTCCTTGCATCCCAGGGATAAATCCCACTTGATTATGATGAATTATCTTTTTAATGTGTTGTTGAATTAGATTTGCCTGTGTTTTGTTGAGGACTTTTGTATCAGTGTTCATCAAGTTGCTTTTCGTTGCTGTGTCTTTGCCTGTTTTTGGTATCAGGGTGATACTGTCTTTGTAGAATAAGTTTGGCAGTATTGCCTTCTCTTCTGTTTTTTGGAATGGTTTGAATAGGATTAGTCTTATAGGCATAGAGTCCCAAGCTTATCTTTGCTGGGAGACTTTTTATTATGGCTTTGCTCTTGTTACTTGTTATTGGTCTGCTCAGGTTTTGGATTTTTTTCATGGTTCAGTTTTGATCAGTTGTATATATCTAGAAATTTATCCATTTCTTCTAGGTTTTCTGACTTATTGGCATATTGTTGCTCACAGTAGCCTGTAGTGATTCTTTGAGCTGATACAGTATCAGTTATAATGTCTTCTTTTTTGTCTCTGATTTTATTTATTTGGGTCTTTTCTCTTTTTTCTTAGTCTGGCTAAAAATTTGTTGATTTTGATCTTTCAAAAAACCAGCTTTTTGTTTTGTTGACCTTTTGTATTATTTTACTAATTTCGATTTCATTTATTTTTACTCTGATCTTTATTTTTCTTTACTAATTTTGGCTTTAGTGTGCTTTTGCTTTTCTAGTTCCTTAAGATGCATCATTAGGTTATTTGAAATTTTTCTTCTGTTGTGACATAGGCACTTATAGCTTTACATTTCCCTCTTAGTAGTGTTTTCGCTGTATCCCATATGTTTTGGTGTATTGTATTTTCATTATCATTTGTTTCAATAAATTTTTCAATTTCTTTAATTTCAATTGACTCACCGGTCATTCAGGAACATATTATTTAATTTCCATGTGTTTGTATTATATCAAAAATTCCTTTTGTTATTGATTTCTAGTGTTATTACATTTTGGTCATAGAAAATGCTTTATACTATTTCAATTTTTTGATTGTTTTAAGACTTGTTTTGTGGCCTAACATATCGTCTATCCTTGAGAATTATCCATGTGCTGAGGAGAAAAATATATATTCTGCAACTATTGGATAAAATATTTTGTAAATATCTATTAGGTCCATTTGTTTTATAGTGCTGATTAAGTTCAATATTTCTTTGTTCATTTTCTGTCTGGATAATCTGCTCCATACTGAAAGTGAGGTGTTGAAATTTCTAGCTATTACTGTATCGGGGTCTATCTCTCTCTTTAGGTCTAATAATATTTCCTTTATATATCTGGGTGCTCCAGTGTTACATACATATATATTTACAATTGTTATATCCTCTTGCTGAATTGACTCCTTAATCATTACATAATAAGTTTCTCTCTTTTGACAGTTTTTGTCATGAAATCTATTTTGTCTAAGTATGGCTACTTCTGCTCCTTTTTGGTTTCCATTGGCATACAATACCTTTTTCATTCCTTTATTTTCAGTCTATATGTGTCTTTATAGGTGAAGTGTGTTTCTTGTAGGCAATAGATCATTGGGCCTCATTTTTTTCTTCATTCAACCACTCTATGTCTTTGGATTGGAGAGTTTAGTCCATTTACATTCAATGTTATTATTGATAAGTAAGGACTTATTCTTCCCATTTTAAAATTTGTTTTCTAGTTGTTTTGTGATCTTCTCTTTCTTCTTTCCTTCCTTCCTGTCTTCCTTTAATGAAGATGATTTTCTCTGGTGGTGTGTTTTAATTTCTTGCTTTTTATTTTTTTGTTATCTGTTTTTGTATTTGAGGTTACCATGGGCTTGCAAATAATATCTTATAACCCCTTATTTTAAGCTGATGATAACAACACTGATTATATAAACAAACAAACAAGCAAAGAGAAAACTTATAAGATTTCTACACCTTAATTTCTTCCTCCTACTCTTTAACTTTTTGTTATTTATATTTATATCTTATTGTACAGTCTCTGCCTTGAAAAGTTATAGATATAATTTTTGATCAATTCATCTTTTAGTCTTTCTACTTGAGATATGAGTAATTTACAAACCACAATTACAGTGTTGTAATATTCTCTTTCTTTCTGTATACTTACAATTACCAGTGAGTTGTGTACCTTTGGATGATTTCCTTTGCTCATTAATGTCCTTTTTTTTCTCAGATTGAAGAATTCCCTTTAATATTTCTTGTAGGATAGGTCTGGTGTTGATGAAATCCCTCAGTGTTTGTCTAGGAAAGTCTTTCTTTCTCCTTCATGTTTGAATGGTATTTTTGCTGGATATCCTGTTCTAGGATATAAGGGTTTTTTTTTTTTTCCTTTATCCCTTTAAATATGTCATACCACTCTCTCTTGTCCTGTAAAGTTTTGACTGAAAAGTCTGCTGTCAGATGTTTTGGAGCTCCACGTATGTTACTTATTTATTTTCTCTTGCTGCTTTTAGAATTCTTCTCTATCCTTGGCCTTTGGGAGTTTGAATATTAAATGTCTTCAGTTAGTCTCCCTCAGGTTAAATTGCTTGATGTTCTAAAACCTTCTTGTACTTGATTATTGATATCTTTTTCCAGGATTGGGATGTTTTCTGTTATTAACTCTTTGATATGGTTTGGCTCTGCGTCACCACTCAAATCTCATCTTGAATTATACTCCCATAATTTCCATGTCTTGTGGGATGGACCCAGTGAGAGATAATTTGAATCATAGGGATGGTTCCTCCCATACCGTTCTCATGGTAGAGAATAAGTCTCATGTGATCTGATGTTTTTTTCAGGGGTTTCCACTTTTGTATCTTCTTCATTAACTCTTGCTGCTGCTATGTGAGAAGTGTCTTTTGCCTCCTGCCATGATTCTGAGGCCTCCCCAGCCATGTAGAACTGATAGTTCAATTAAACCTCTTTTTCTTTCCAGTCTCGGATATGTCTTTATCAGCACCATGAAAATGGACTAATACAGAAAATTGGCACCAGAAGTGGGGTGTTGCTGAAAAGGTACTCGAAAATGTGGAAGCAACTTTGGAATTGGGTATCAGGCAGAGGTTGGAACAGTTTAGAGAGCTCAGAAGAAGACAGGAAAATGTGGGAAAGTTTGAAATCTAGAGACTCGTCTAATGGCTTTGACAAAAATGCTGATAGTGATATGAACAATAAGGTTCAGGCTGAGGTGGTACAGATGGAGATGAGGAACTTGTTGGGAACTGGAGCAAAGGTGACTCTTATTATGTTTTAACCAAGAGACTGGTGGCATTTTTCCCCTGCCCTAAAGATTTGTGGAACTTTGAATTTGAAAGAGATGATTTAGGGTAACTGGCAGAAGAAATTCTAAGCAGCAAAGAATTCAAGAGGTGACTTGGGTGCTGTTAAAAGCATTCCATTTTAAAAGGGAAAAAGAGCATACAAGTTTAGAAAATTTTCAGCCTGATGATATGGTAGAAAAGAAAAACCCATTTTTTTGTTTTTTTCGAGGAGAAATTCAAGCTGCCTGCAGAACTTTGCATTAAGTAACAAGCAGCTGAATGTCAATCCCCAAGACAGTGGGGAAAATGTCTCCAGGGCATGTCACAGGTCTTCATGGCAGCCCCTCCCACCACAGACCCAGAAGCCTAGGAAGAAAAAATGGTTTCATGGGCTAGGCCCAGGGTGCCCATGCTGTGTGCAGACTGGGGACTTGGTGCCCTGTACTCCAGCCATTTCAGCAATTCCTAAATGGGACCAGGGTACAACTCAGCCTTTGGTTTCAGAGGGTGCAAGCCCCAAATCTTGGCAGCTTCCATGTGGTATTAAGCCTGAGGGTGCACAGAAGTCAAGAATTGAGGTTTGAGGACCTCGACATAGATTTCAGAAGATGTATGGAAACGCCTGGATGCCCAGGCAAAAGTTTGATCGAGGAGCAGGGCCGTCATGGAGAACCTCTGCTAGGGTAGTGCAGAAGGGAAATGTAGGGTCAGAGCCTCCATACAGAGTCCCTACTGGGTCATCACTTAGTGGAGCTGTGAGAAGAGGGGCACCATCCTCCAGACCCCAGAAATGTAGATCCACCAACAATTTGCACCGTTTTCCAACAATTTGGAAAAGCCACAGGCACCCAACACCAGCCCTTGAAAGTAGCCAGGAATGGGACTATACCCTGCAAAGTTACAGGGGCAGCGCTGTCCAAGACTATGTGAACCTATCTGTTGCATTAGTGTAACCTGGATGTGAGACATGGAGACAAAGGAGATCATTTTGGAGCTTTAGAATTTGACAGGCCTGCTGGATTTCAGGCTTGCATGGGTCCTATAATCCCTTTGTTTTGGCCTATTTCTTCCATTTGGAATGGCTGTATTTACCCACTACCTGTATCTAGGAAGTATCTAGCTTGCTTTTAATTTTACAGGCGCATAGGCAGAAGGGACTTTCTTGTCTCAGATGAGACTATGGACTTTTGAGTTAATGCTGAAGTGAGTGAAGACTATGGGGACTGTTGAGAAGGCAGGATTGGTTTTGAAATGTGAGGACTTGAGATTTGGAGGGGGCATAATATGGTTTGGCTCTGTGTTCCCACCCAAATCTCATCTTAAATTGTACTCCTATAATTTCCATCTGTTGTGGGAGGGAACCAGTGGGAGATAATTTAAATCATGGTGGGGGCGGGGGGTGGTTCTCCCATACTGTTCTTGTGGTAGTGAACAAGTCTTATCAGATCTGATGGTTTTATCAGGGGTTTCTCCTTTTGCATCATCCTCATTTTTCTCTTGCCACCACCATGTAAGAAGGCCTTTCACCTCCTGCCATGATTCCAAGGCCTCTCCAGTCATGTGGAACTATAAGTCCATTAAGCCTCTTATTCTTCCTAGTCTCAGATATAACTTTATCAGCAGTTTGAAAACGGACTAATACACTCCTTGAGCAGACTTTCTACCACCCTCACCCAACCACATTCTCTTTAATGCCAATAACTCTTAGGTTTTCCCTTTTGAGAATGTTTTCTAGATATTGTACCTGTGCTTCATTCTTTTTTATTCTTTTTTTTTGTCTCCTCTATGTATTTACAAATAGCCTGTCTTCAAGGCCACCAATTCTTTCTTTTCTTTGATCAATTCTGCTATTGAAAGACTCTTATGCATTCTCAATATGCCAACTCATTTTTCAACTCCAGAAGTTCTGCTTCTTTGAAATTATTTCAATTTTCCTGTTAAATTTGTCTTCTAGGATTCTGAATTCCCTTCCTGAATTATCTTGAGTTTCACTGAGTTTCCTCAAAATAGCTATTTTGAATTATATATCTAAAAGGTCATATATATCTATCTCTCTGGGATTAGTCCCTGGTGCTTTATTTAGTTCATTTAGTGAGGTCATGTTTTCTTGGATGGTCTTGATGCATGTGGGTGATCTTCTGTGTCTGGACATTAAAAAATTAGGTATTTATTATGGTCTTTGCAGTCTGGGTTTTTGTACCTATTCTTGGGAAGCTTTCCAGGTATTTAAAGATAGCCTTGGGTATTGTCACGGTAGCTGTATCTCTGCATTAGGAAGCACCCCAATCCCAGTAATGCTGATGCTCTTGTAGTCTTACAGAGGCACCACCGTGGTGACCTTGGATAAGATCCAGAAGAAATCTATGCATTAGCAGGCAGAGACCCTTGTTCTCTTCTCTTATGTTCTTCCCAACAAATGAAGTCTCTGTCTCTGGGCTGACCTGCTTGGAATTGGGGGGGGGGTGACACAATCACCCTTGGGACTGCACTGGGTCGGACCTGAAGCCAGCACAATACTGGATCTTGCCCAAGACCTGTGATAACTACTGCTCTGTATTCAGCAGTTGGTGAGGCCAATCAGGCTTATGTCCTTCCCTTCAGGGTGGCCAGTTCCTTCTAGCTCTAGGTAGGTCCAGAGATGCCATCCAGGAACCAGGGCCTGGAGCTGGAAACCTTAGGAACCTGCCTGTTTCTCTATTCTACTGAGTCTGAGCTGGCCAGAAGAGAAAGCCTTTTTCACTCTTATCTCCCCTTTCTATAAGCAGAAGAGTATCTCTCCATGACCACTGTTGCTCCAGGCCCACAGTGAGTCATACCTGGCTATCTACCATGTTCATTCAAGGCCCAAAGGCTTTTCTGTCAGCTTGTGGTGAAGGCTGCCAGGCCTGGGACTCTCCCTTCAGACCAGTGGGCTTCCCTCTGACCCTGTACAGGTCCATAAATTCTGTCCAAGCGTCAAAGACTCGAGTTGGGGACCCCAAGAGCCTATTTAACCCTCTACCCAACTGTGGCTGAGCTGATACTGAGGTGCAAGACAAAGCCCCCTTTACTCTCCCCTCTCCTTTTCACAAGCGGGAGTCTCTCCCTGTAGCAACCATAGCTGGGAATGTGCTGAGTCGCACCTGAAGCCAGCATGGCTCTGAGTATCACCCACGGCCACAGCAAGTACTGCCTTGATGTTAATTCAAGGCTCAAGAGCCCTTTAGTCAGCAGGTGATAAATTCTGCTAGGTCTAGATCCTTCCTTTCAACCCAGGGGGTTTTCGTCTGGCCCAAGGCATGTCTAGCAATGTTGTACAGGAGTAAAGGCTGGAACGGGGGCCTCAGGACTCTGCCTGGTGCCGTATTTTACTGGGGCTGAGCTGGTATCCGAGATGCAAGACAAAGTTCTCTTTCTTCTTTCCTCTCTTCTCCTTAAGTGGAGGGAAGGGGTCTTTCCTGGAGCTGCCAGTTCTGCTGCCTGGGGTTGGGGAAGGGATGGCACAAGCACTCCCTTGGCCACCCCAGTTGGTGTCTCGCTAGACTATGTGCTCCCTAAGTCCACTGGCTCCATGCCCAGCACAGCACCAAGACTTGTACAGAATTGCAGTCTTTGTGGCCTAGACTGCCTTTCAGGTTTATGTAGGACTCCAGGGCACTTTAGCTCATAGTGGCAGGGCTTTCTGGAACACAGTTTCCAACTGCTGTGATGGGCAATTCCCTTCTGGATAGCATTGGTCTAATTGCTTCCTCTGCGGGCACCAGCTGAGTTTTGCTCTGTGTTGCTTTCCATTGCGACAGGGCAGCACTGAGTTCCAATGCAAAGTCTCACAATCACTCTGTGCTCTTTCCTCCATGCCATGCAGCCACTGCCAGGTGAGAGGGGAGAGGTGATGGCGGCTATTCAAAACTTTTCAGTGCCTTTTTCAGTGATATGATATTAAACTGGGAACTACAATAGCTCACCTGCTTTTTGGTTCTTATGAAGTGCCTTTTTTTTTTTTTTTAATGTGTATAGTGGTTCAGTTTGGTGTTCCTATAGGGAAAACGATTGGTGGTAGCTTCTGTTTGATCATCTTGATCTGCCCTGATCTATGAGAGAAGTTTAACTAAGATTTGGAAGGTAGAAGTGTATCAGTAGCCAGATGTCTGTATAGGACCAGATGATCTACTGGTTTGACTTACCTGAGTGGTGTGGGGCCATAGCCAGGCCGGCTCTGTGTGCCTCCCCTCCTTTTCCCTGTCCTATATTTGTCTTTGTGGTAAAGGATATCTATTCTTCATGTCATTCACACCAAGAAGGATGGAGGTGGTGAGAGAAATGAGGGTTCCAGTTTGTCCTTGTTTGTTCCATTTCTTCCTCATAAGTTGCAGCTTGTTTTTGTTATCCCCCATTTCATACACATATTTTCTTCTGTGCTACTGGCCCCACTGACATCAGGCCAAGCTCTGGAGGCAGAAGCAACAGCTTATACAATTGCAAAGGATTTAATCTTTGCAATCAATTCTTTATTCTGTGTCATTCATCATGGTTCTTACCTGTAATTGAACCCTAACTGACATTGCTCTTAGTAAACCTATTGGTTTAATTGATTCATTGATTAGTTATGACATTATAATTTTTCTCCACATAAGAATTTTAGACAGTGACAAAATAGACTGTTTAGCTAGTTTTAATAAATCAGTAGCAGGATATTCTTTGCTGAAAAACGTCCTGTTTTTAAAGAAATTTTTCTTGTAGTAGAATGTGATGTTCAAGACTTTTGCAATAAATTATTTCTAGAAAGTTTTTTTCTTTTCTTTTCTTTTTTTTTTAAGATGGGGTTTCACTGTGTTGGTCAGGCTGGTCTTGAACTCCCTACCTCAGGTGATCCGCCCACCTTGGCCTCCAAAGTGCTTGGATTACAGGCGTGAGCCACCACACCTGGCCTTAGAAAGTTTTTTTCTAATAATGGCAGTATATACATTTTAATTGCTTTAGTAAGAAGGTAAATTTTTAATAACTGGTAGTTAACTTAAAATGTTTAGCACTTTATATGGAAGCATTCAGAAAGAAGTCACTGTTTTGGATATTTGGGAACTCTAATATAGCCTTTGCTCTAGAGATCATGGTACTAATGATCTAATCCAAAAAATAGGTCTTTTATGTGACTAGAAGTGGCAGCCCCAAATACATCTTTTTTTTTTTGTTCACAAGGTGCTTCAAACCTAATTATTAAAAAAAATACATTAAAATATGTAGTATACAGCCTTTTAAAATATACCTGCTAAATATTTCTTATCTTAAAGTATACTGTGAGGACAAAAAAAGTGAAAGCTAACAAAAAAACACACCGTCTTGAATTACACATTTAAAGAAAAGAAAATATTTAGTCGTAATGCCTGGTTGCAACTGTTAATCTAGTAGATAACCCAACATTCACACCCGAGGTTAATTTTTTTTTTAGTTAAGCTTAATTTAAAGTATACAAAGGCAATACTGTTTTTGAAACTGGAGACTGAGCAAACCTAATAGAAAAAGGTTGTGATAGTGCTGTGTATGCCAGAATAAACTCAATTTAATCTGCTGGGCAATGGGAAGCCACTGTAGGTTCTTCCACCAGAAAGTAAAATTCCAAGAAATTACTTATCAGGGAAGTTAATATTTCAGGAAGATTAATTCTAGGGAGCTATGAAAGATGTTTCAAAAATTATATTTGAGTACAATAGTAATACACATCTATTAAAATATTCTCTCTATATTAAAAATAATACATTTTCATTAGAGAAATTCGAAAAACTCAGATAAGTAGAAAGAAGAGCATTAAAAACTCATAAAACATCATCATCGAATCCCAATGTTAGCATTTTGGTATATTTTCTTCTCACCTTTTTTCCTGTTTAGGGTAACAAAGCTTTAACCATGATGTGTATATACTTTTACCCTAATGTCTTCTCATTTAACATTGTTGAATAACCTTGAAATGCATAAGATTCATAATGAGATTTTTAATAATGTTTAAATTCATTAATACCTTTGAGCATATATGTTTACCTTTAAAAAAATTTATTACGGTATAATTTTGTACAATAAACTTCTCAAATGTAAAGTGGATAATTTGATGAGTTATGACAGAAATATATATATATATCTCCATGAAACTGCCATCACAATCAAGATATTGAACATTTCCATTATCTCCATAAGTTTTATCATGCCTCATTACATTCTTCCCCAGGCAGCCACTGATCTATTTTATACCTTTGTGTGTATTTTCTGATATTTTATACTAAAGGAATCTTACAATATATACTCTATTTTTCAGTCTGGCTTCTTTCATTCAGCGTAGCACATTTGAGACTCATCTATATTGTTACATGTATCAGTGGTTTGTTCTTTTTTATTGCTGAGTGGTATGCTGTTGTACAAGCATATAATTTTCTTCATAAAATGTGCAGAAAACAACAAAACCACTCTGATATTCAGATACCAGGCACCTCCTGTATATTAGCCCCCATACATCTGATTCATAGTTCCTGTGAATCAAATTAAAGCCTCAACATAATTACATATTCTTAAAAGCCATATAATTAAGATCACCTGTAAATGGTCAAAATCGCTGATGTTCAATAAATTTATTCATACATTTAAGATATGTAAGTTTTCTAGGCCTTCAGTGAACCAAATAACTTTTTTTGTTCAGATGATATTGTAATAGGTGAAGGTAGGAGATTTGTTTACAATAAATATTAAACATAAACACATAAGTCATCCACTTTGTTAGAAGATGATAAGTTCTACATAAAAGGGGAAAAATAGAGCTGGGAATAACAGATTCAGTGTGCTGGATATGTGTTTGCAGCGATAGAAGTAGTTGCAAAATTAGAATCATCAGGTTAGGCATCAGCCAGATATAAATGTTAAAATCTGACAGCATCAAGGACGTACATTTCATGGCATTTTCTATGTAATTCTTTGTTAATAATATATGACTATGTAATATTCAATTAAGTGATTATATCATACTTTGTTTATTCAGAGCTACAGTGGAGCATTTCGATTACTTCTAATTTTCACAACTGTATTTAATGGTGCTATAAACATTGTTGTGAGCAAAGTTTTTGAACTGTACATATTTGCAGGCATGGTGGCACATGTCTGTAGTCTCAGCTACTTGTGAAGCTGAGGTTGAGAGGATCTTGAGCAGAGGAGTTAATTCTTGCAACGTAGCAAGATCCTATCTCTTTAAAAAAAGAGAAAGCATTGAATTGTCTATTGTTTACTTAGCATGAATTTAGAAAAGAAAAATTATTGTAACAAAAGATAAAAACATTTTTATTTTAATGTTTTAGGTTTTAAATGTTGAATCATTATTGTATTCCTAATATAAATCCTCCTCAGATATGATATATCCTTGTTTCCTAAAAACAATGCTAGATTCAGTTTGTTAATATTTAAGATTTTCCATATATTTAAAAAAATTGAGTTGTAATTTACTTTCTTGTACTATTTTTTTTAAAGTATTGGTACTAAGATTACTTTATCATCATGAAATAAATGGACAGCTTCTCCTCTATTTTTCTATTCTCTGGAATTGTTTTGGATAAAGAGTTTTGTTTCTTTGAAATCTCCTGTTCCGGATCTTTATGGTGCAAGAGAGTCCTTCTAGGTTGTTTATATGTATTTAAAATGTTGTTTTTTACTTACACTTTCTTACAGTTATTTCCATTGCTTTTCTATTAATTAATTGAGCGGAATGCTTGACTCATTAAAAAACTGGACCTCAGGTGCTTATCATAGAGTTGATTATATTTTTGGTATTAAGACAAGTGATCATCACCAGGCAAGGACTTCACCTGTTGAATTGCTTGTTGGTTCCCTTCATGTACCATCTCTAATACTGCTTTATCCCTCCAACATACACTCCTATGTATTTAATGTATTCCTTCCATTCATTGTTTATACACTTACATATTTTTGTTCTTTAAAAGTATATGGTATTTTAAAGTATGTAGCATTTTTTAAATGCTTTTAAAATCTACATAAATGATTTCTGGCCTAGATAGAGTAACAGGAGTAACAGCCTGAAACAAACAAAACAAAACTAGACAGAATGGTTTAGCCAATGGTTTTCCAGACAATGGAAATCAGACAATATGAAAGAGTGATCCCTGAAAGGTGTAAAAAAATGAGGTGATCCCTGTGATTTGCCCAGCTTTCCAAACAATGATATAGAGCATGGGGGACCAAGGTGGGTCCTGGAAGACTCCCTGAGTAGAAGAGATGAAACTGAAAATCTGGGAGACCAACATGGCCTGAGTTTGCAGAACAGAGTATTAGAGAGGAGTGAGCTGCAAAAAACGAGAACCCTGGAGATATGCAGAGGGTGCCCTTGAGTATTTAGCAGAGTATTGATCAGGGAATATGTGTGAATGAATTACCTGAGACCAGAGAAAGAATCATCAAAAATTATTACATAGCTACACACACAAAAATAATTAGAAATACCTCTATCCAAGGAGGTGAAAGATCTCTACAAGGAGAACTACAAAACACTGCTGAAAGAAATCATAAATAATACAAATAGAAACACATTCCATGCTCATAGATTAAGAGAATCGATGTTGTTAAAATGACCATACCGCCCAAAGCAATCTATAGATTCAATGCTATTCCTATCAAGCTACCAATGTCATTCTTCACAAATTTGAAAAAACTATTATAAAATTCATATGGAAGCAGAAAAAGAACCCAAATAGCCAAAGTAATCCTAAGCTAAAAGAACAAAGCCAGAGGCATCACATTATCCAACTTCAAACTATCAGGTTACAGTATCCCAAAAGAGATGATACTGGTACAAAAACAGACATATAGACCAAAGGACAGAATAGATAATGCAGAAATAAAGCTACACACCTACAGCCATCTGATCTTTGACAAAGTCTACAAATAAGCAGTGGGAAGAGGACTCCTTATTCAATAAATGGTGCTGGGATAGCTAGCCAGCCATATGCAGAAGAATAAAACTGGACCTGGACCTTTCACCACATATAAAAGTTAAGATGGATTTAATGTTTAAATGTAAGACCTCAAACTATAAGATCCTAGAAGAAAACCTAGGAAACACTGCTGTGGACATTGGCCTTGGGAAAGAATTTATCAGTAAGTCCTGAAAAGCAATTGTAACATAACTGAAAATAGACCTAATTAACCTAAGGAACTTCTGCACAGCCAAAGAAACTACCATCAGAGTAAACAGGCAGCCTACAGAATTGGAGAAAATATTTGCAAACTATGAAGCTGACAAAGGTATAATATCCGGAATCTAAGGAACTTAATTCAACAAGCAAAAAACAAATAAGCCCATAAAAAGTAGGCAAAATACACGAACACTTCTCAAAAAGAAGACATAGAAGCAGCCAACAAACATATGAAAAAATGGTCTTTCTCACTAATTATCAAAGAAATGCAAATCAAAACCACAATGAAATACTTATACCAGTCAGAATGGCTATTATCAAAATGTTAAAAATAACAGATGTTGGTAAAGCTCCAGAGAAAAGGGAATGCTTATACACTGTTGGTGGGAATGTAAATTAGTTCAGCTACTATAGAAAGCAGTTTGGAGATTTCTCAAATAACTTAAAACAGAACAACCATTTGGCTCAGTAATCCCATTACTGAGTATATATCCAAAAGACATACACTCAGTAATGTCCAAAAGGTAATTTTACTCATATGTCCAAAAGGTCATTTTACCAAAAAGACACATGTACTCATATGTTAGTTGCAGCACAATTCACAATAGCAAAGACATGAAATCAACCTAGGTGCCCATCGATGGTAGACTGGATGAAGAAATGTGGCACATATACACCATGGACTACTATGCAGCCATGATAAAAAATGAAATCATGTTATTTGCAGCAACATGGATTCAGGTGGAGGCCATTATCCTGAGTGAATTAACACAGGAACAGAAAACTAACTACTGCATATTCTCACAAGTTGGAGCTAAGCAATAAGTACTTATGGGCATAAAGACAGCAACAATAGATACTAGAGGAGTAAGGGAGAGGAGGGGGTAAACGGTTGAAAAACTACTTTAGTGAACAGGTACTGTGTTCACTACTTTGGTGATGAAATCATTCATATTCCAAACTCCTGCATCATACAATATACCTAAGTGACAAACTTGCACATGTAACTGCTGAATCTAAAATAAAATTTAATATATATATATATTTCAGAGAAATCTGTTTTCATCCTTGTCTTTGTTCCTCTGTACACACATGACATTTTCTCTGGCTACTTTTAATATTTCTTCTTTAACACTGGCTTTGAGCAGTTTGATTATGATGTGCCTTGGTGGTATTCGTTCTTTCCCTAGGGTTCTTTGACATGTTTAGGTCATTGCATTTATATATATATATATAAAGGAGGAAACAAGTGCCTTGCACTCACACAGGGTCAGGAACAATGTCTGTTCTCACCACCTAGTCTGATAAACTTGTATATTTACAGCACATTGAGTACTCAGAAAGGTCTTGCCTCAGTTGTGGTTAATAATTAGAATAATTGTGGTCCCATTCCTGCCTAACACATCTTAAAAGCAAGAAATGATTAGTGTTTATCCATAACTTAGCTGATAAACTGTATTCCAGATTTACCAACTGATTTGTTCTATATTCCAGAAAGAAGCTCAACAATATTCATAGAAACACAAAAAGATCCAGTACCCAGAAAGATAAAATTGGATACTGAGCATTTAATCAAAGATTACCAGGCATGCAAAGAAGCGGGACAACATGATCCATCATCATGCAATCGAAACTAACAAGAATTGACATAGATGTTAAAAGTTTTTAGACAATGACATTAAGGCAATGATTAAACTACGTCATATGTTCAAAAAGGTCAAGTAGAGATATCAATAATATTTTTAAAAAGGCTAAGCTGAACTTTTAGGATTTAAAACTAAAATGTGTGGAATTTAAAAAATCACTGTATGGGGATTAACGGCAGATGAAACATCGCAGATGAAAAGTTAGTGAATATGACAACATTGCTATAGAAACTCTCCAAAAGAAAACATTCAGAGATTTAAAAGTGAGATTAAAAAAATGAAAACAGGAATTAGCTGTGGGACAACTTCAGGTAGCCTAATATACATGTAATTTGTGTCTCTAAAGTTACCAGAGGTGGGGGAAATAGAAGGAACATTTGGAGAAATAGTGACTGAAAAATTTCCAAATTAGATGTATGCTATAAATACACTGACTGAAACATTTCAAAGAACGCTAGTGAAAGAAAGAGGAAAAAAAAATACCACCAAGGCACATCATAATGAAACTGCTCAAAACCAGTGTTAAAGAGGGAGTAGTAAAAGCAGCCAGAGAAAATGTCACGTGTGTACAAAGGGACAAAGACAAGAATGAAAACAGATTTCTCTCTGAAAACAGTGTAAATCTTTAAGGTCCTGAAAGAAAAAAGTTCATTTGGAACTCCATACCCAGCAAACATACCTTTCAAAATCAAAGAAAAATTAAAGAGCAGTTGAAACATATAAAAGCTAAAAAAATTTATCATAGCAGACCTGACTAAGTGGAATGTTCAAAGAATTTATTCAGGTGGAAGGAAAATACTACCTTATAAAAATATGAAAATGTGGAAAGAAACAAAGAACACTGGAAATGGTCAAATGGGTAAATATGAGTTTTTCTTATTGTGTAGATGCCTTTAAGCCTTAACTACATATCAATTCTCATAGTGATGAATGCCTAGATAGTCTTCAATACCTTCCTAACACTCTGTAAATTGTGATAAGCTTTATGTGTCTATGTAGGTTTTCCCTAAGGATGCATAATTCTTGGAAAGCTAGAATTAGAAGGAAACTTCTGGATGACAAAAGTTCTTTACCAAAAGCCTTTATATGAAACAGAAACTTTGGATACATTTTACTTAATGTTGGGAAAGAGAGAAGAATGACCACTTTCACTGCTACTGTTCAACACAGCACTATAGGTCCTGGATACTGCGATAAGTTAAAAAAAAAAAAAAGTACACAAGACTTTTATTGGATAGGAAAATTTTTCAGATAAAATAATTACTTCAAAGAGAACCCAAGAGAGGTCAGTAAGATTGTTCAATGCTAAATCCAATAGTATTTCTCTATTCTAGTAAAGACCAATTAAAAATGTAATAGGTACTATTTGCAATAAAACAAAAACTGTAAAGCACTTAGGTGATTTACTAATAAAGGTTGCACACAATCCTAGTAGAAAAATGTTTTTGAGATTCTTTTAAGGGACATGAAATAATAATAAATGAAGAGACCTATTATAGTCCTTGTTGGAATATGTTAAAGATTAAGTCTTATCCAGATTACTCTATAAATTCAATGCTGAGGTAATTTTGAAAAAGAACAGAAATGAAGGATTGCCTTATTAGATATTAAGAAATAATACAAAGCCATAGTTATAAAGATAGTATGATGCTGGTATTGGACCCAACAAATTGTTTAGAATAAGATCTCCAGAGAGATGAGTAACCAAACCGAGGAAAATACAGGAGAGTATCTTCATGAACATGGGATGTGAAAGGATTTGTCAAATAGGACAAAACAAAAAACCCTAAGGGCAACATTAATGGATTTATCTACATCAAAATCAAAGATTTCTATCAATTGAAAACATCACAATGGGTGAAAGACTGGGGGAAAATATTTGTAAACTAACCAGGAAAGTTCAAAAAATGCAATAGAAAAATGGGCACAGGGTATGGCTGATAAGTATGTGAAAGATTCTCAAATTCACAGTTAATCAGGAGAATACAAACTAACATGTGACTGCAAACAACTTCATACCACTGAACAAAAATGAAAAAGCTAGATAATATCAACTGCTAGAGAAGATAAAGGGAAGCTTGAAACTTTATGTACTCCCGGTGGATTGTAAACTGGAAACACCATTTTGAAAAGCAATGTGGCAAAAATAAGAATTTGGGTCTTTTTCTACATACTGCCAAATAGTTTTCCCAAAAATACATTGCCTTATGATGTCTGTTTCCATATTCCTTGTACTACTTAATATGTTTTAAGTTTACCAAAAATTATATTGCTATTTTCACTTAATTTTTAAATTTATAGCAGGGCTATATATTTTAAATTTGTTAATGAATAGATTTTTTTTTTTTTTTTTGTAAATTATCCCCTTTTCCCATATATCTTTTGGGAACTTGGTGTTTTCCCTTTATTGATTCACTTGAGCTTTCATAAAAGTATTTTTATTTTGATACATTTGCATTAAATGATTGGATTGTTTGTTTTCAATTGTGCTACAGTTAACAAAATGATCCTCGAATATCAGTTATTCAATGGCTGCTGGTTGGTGACAGCTCTTTTGAAATTTGCCAGGCTCTGCTCCTATCATTCTAAAACCCCAGCTCAGGGAGCAGCCCACTCTGGGACATGCTCTCTTTGTGTAAAGGATAAAAATCAAGTGAACAGGTTAAAACATATAATGACTCCTAAAGCTTCTGCTCTTAACTGGCATTGTCATTCATGCTCATATATCATTAGCCAAGCCAAAAAGGGGAAGCATATTCCCCCCACAAGGATGCATAGCAAATCACATGGCAATGGGTAGAAATGGTTCATCCTCTCACTGGGAATGGAGTAATGAATGACAGAGGACACTAACACAACCTAATATAGAGCTTATTTGCAGAGGTCTAATTTTTTAAAAAAGAATTCAACTACTTTTATTCCTACCCTTCAATGATATAACAATGGAATAAGTGTCTCAGGGGAAGGATATTTTAACAATAAGAATTATCCCTGGAAAGGTATCTTGTTGTAACTTCTGGAGTTTGCAGCCTGCACTACCTTGTGTTGTTTAATCGAGTGGGGAATGGGGTAAGCCTGCCGGTTTGCCTGCTGAAGACTGGTGAGGCTAGCTGCTGTCTCTAGTAGCACTAGCAGTTAATAGCACTTGAAAAAAAGAACTAGGGTTTCATAGCTTAAAAAAAAAAAAAGAGTTTTGAAGGCTAAAAGGTTATACCAAACACTGGCATTCTCATTCTTTCAGGAGAACTGCTTTGGGAGAACATTTGTGTGCCCAACAGGAACCAGATCAGAAAGTCAAGTCAGGGACATTTGGGTAGAGGATTAAAAATTAAAAGAGTGTAGCCTCAAGATACAAGCAGTCCTCTTTCCAGTCTCCACCTTTTCTGATTAACAAGTTCTAATGTGAGAGAATCTGACCTCCTCATAACACTCTTGCATTCTCTCTCCAACAACTGAAAAAGCAGTTGTTGCAAAAAATCAGCCCAATCCTCAGCTCTAAGTCTGCTCCACACATCAACCCTTGGTGTTTGAGGGGATTGTTTATTTCAGTAAGTATTTATGGAATGCATTCACATGCCAGCTCTGTGCTGGGTGCTAGAGACATAGAGATGAATAGAGCCTGTGCCCTAACAAGCAGACATGAACACAGGTAATTTTCTTTCAAGCCAGACTGATAGAGACTACAAGACAGCCTAGAGCAAGGACATGAATTCAGCCTGGAGGAGGGTGTGTCAGATGAAATTTTGTAGAAAAAGGGACATGTGACCTGGATCTTGATTAGGAGGAGAGGTGTTCCAAGCACAGAGATGGCATGTGCACAGGCATGGAGATGGAAAGAGGAGAGATGATAGAAAAGACCCCGACATGGCCAGAGCAGACAGGACATGGTGGGGGTAGGAGGAGTGGTGTAAGAGCCTGTAGAATCAGAGCCATGGCAAAGTGTGATTTTTGTTCTGTGGGCATTGGGGAGACATTACAATCTTTTTTCTTTTTTTGGGGGGGACGGAGTTTCGCTCTTGTTACCCAGGCTGGAGTGCAATGGCGCGATCTCGGCTCACCGCAACCTCCGCCTCCTGGGTTCAGGCAATTCTCCTGCCTCAGCCTCCTAAGTAGCTGGGATTACAGGCACATGCCACCATGCCCGGCTAATTTTTTGTATTTTTAGTAGAGACGGGGTTTCACCGTGTTGACCAGGATGGTCTCGATCTCTTGACCTCGTGATCCACCCACCTCGGCCTCCCAAAGTGCTGGGATTACAGGCTTGAGCCACCGTGCCCGGCCACATTAAAATCTTTTGTAAGCACACATGCAGTACCAAGGCACAGAGATTCATGCTTCAGAAAATAGCTATTGAAAATTTAAAGACGAATTAGAGAAATAAGAGTTTGAAAGTTGTGAAACCAGTAGGAAGTTAATGGCATCGTCCAGTCAAAATTAGTGAGTCCTAGTGAAAGCAGCAACAGTGTAAGTAGAATGCAGGGCAACAGATTCAAGCCGTATTTTGGAGAAGAAATGGACAGAGTGTGACAACAATTTGGAAGTGGTGGGAAGCAGGGATCAACGATGGCTGAGATTGCAGTGTTGGGTAAAAGAGTGAGAGATTACAGGAAGAGCAAGTTTGGAAGAGAGGGAGGAGGTGCTGGGGAAGATAACATCATTATCCCAGAAAAAGTCCTATTATAAGATGCCTGGGCTAGAACATTAAGCACCCAACAGTTTTTTAGTGTACTATGTATTTTTCCATCTGTTGGTTGAATTTCAAGATGGACTAAAATTACATTGACATCACAGCATTTATGCTGAACTTGGGTAGTGACTGATATAGAGGTCTATCACTGGGCCACTAGGTGTCCCTTGTTGCATGTCAAAGGCTGCCCATCTCCTGACCCATACTATAATGAGTGTGCTGGGTTCTCTATGGAATATTTAGGTAACTTACTGTCCTCGTTGCTCCTGGGCTAGGTACACTGCTGGGACTACGAAAGCTGCAGCATCCCTTTCCTGACAACAGCTGCCTCTCCTTTCACCTCCTCCTCAGCTTTTCCCTGGGTGGCTGTTCTATATGCAGAGAGATAGCAATCACTGGGGATAGGTGATGTTGCTGACTGCAAGGGGAGCAAACTGGCTTCTCTAGACTTTTGTTTGTGCTGGCAGCTAAAGTTGTTAATTCACTCCTTGCTCTAATTAAAATTAGAGTTTGTTCGGTCCTGGGTCAGATTTTTCTTAGGAATAAACATTAATATCTTATGATGGAACTGACAGGTTTTCTTAATTGTTACTGGCACAGGCTGATCTTTGATTTCCTTCCCTCCAGGATTTGGTTAGAAGAGTAAGCATAGTTTGAAAATTTAAATCAAGAAAATAATTTCATTGTCCTTGGTCTTTTTTTTTCCCTTCTTCTCATGAGCTCATTTCTGGACACTTTCCAGAAAGAGGGCTGGTCCCTATTAGGCTTCACCCTACAAATAGGGGTGTGCTGACATGCCTGGAGAATCCCTCTATTGCCCTGGCTGGAGAAAAAAGTTGGAGCAAAGGATTACAGAGGAAAACTTGGAAGAGGAGCATAAGAAGTAGGATAAGGAAGAATGAGACACATGGAAAAATCCATGCCAGCCCTGTTACTTAGGGATAGAAACAGATTTATTTTAAGCTTCAGGCCCTCTCAGTTGCATGGTCTTCTTCCAAATTCCTAAGAGGGACCCTAGCTATGTATTGCCATCAATATATATTTTTGCAAAACTTTATTTGTTTTTTTTCTCAAAGAGGGTCTTCAAATTGTATAAGCCATAGGCTCCACAAAACCTGAATTTACTCTTAAAAAAGAAGAGAAAGGGAAAAACTTCTAATACGTAGGAGTTCTTTGAACTCCTTGTATGCTATATGTTAGCTTTATCTGGCTCACTGACATTCTGCAATTCTAAATGCCGCTATTTTCAAAGCAGGAAAGCTTGGGGGTTGGGTGCAGAGGAGGGGGTGGGGGAGTGGGAGACAAATTTCAGCTGGACCATTTGATTCTGTAATTTGCATAATTCCAGATAAACAAATGATGAAAGCAATGACTAATCGCTATTGTGATACTGCCTTAATTATTTCAAGCCAACAAAATGGTAATATGTCATTTGACGCTAGACGTTTTATGTTTGCTCTGTTTTGGATGTATGTGTGAGTTTCAAAATTAGTCATCACAATATGCAAAACACTATTAAAAAAAGGAAAAAAGAAAAGACAAGGATGTGAGCATGAATATAAAAATGCATCAGGCTTCAACAGAAAATCAGATGAAAATTGGCAATAAGCCCAGGGCTTGTGGGGTTTTGGACTCTAGCTCAGTCACTGAAAATTGGCACTGAAGTGTCATTTTCCATAGGCATAATCGGAATGACCAGGTCTCCACAGCCTCTTCAGCTTTGATGATTCTCTTCTGTTTATTATTAATTCGTCATGTTGTTTTCAAGCATTTCAACACAATCTTCTTGTTTGAAGCACATTTCCGTTCATTATCACTTCTGCAGAAAACCCACAAGGTATGATGTCAGCTTTATCGACCTGGTCTTTCCACTGGTGACACGGAGACAGAATGAGATGAAGAAGCTTGCCTTAGGTCTCACATTCAATCAATACCTGGGACAAAGCTCAGCAGTGGCTGGTAGCCTTGCTAGCCCTATACCTGGCTACTGGGACATCCTGCTTTCATGGTTTTTCTATAGTGTGTAGGCATTTTTTTTTTTTAAACTACAAGTTATTTTCAAATAAAAGGACTAGGGAAAAATGTATTCTTAGCTGCTTCAAGTCCTTGAAAGGACTCACAAGGGCTATTTACTGGTGATAAAATACAAGTGCCTTGTTGTGGGATGAGATCAATAAGTAGTGTTCTCTAGGCTTACTGCTGAACTCTGAGGAGATTAAGTTTGTTCTGCCTTCACTGAGGATTCTTCTCCCTTTAGAAGCAAGCTGTTGTGCTTCCATCCAGGTCTCTGGCTGAGTTATGTTACTGGGACAGATGTGCTGCCCCTGAGGCATTTATTCTCTGCAATTTTTTTTTTTTTTTTTGTAATCAGTACTGACATCACGGTACTGGGCAGCACAGTAATGGATATCCTGGGGCTCGTTTTTTTTTCCTGGAGACATCTGCTCTTCTCCTTTTGCTGCATGGTTTGGTGTTGCTGTAAGCATGCTGTTCATTTGCATCAGCTGGGCTACCAAAGCTCATCTTTTATTTGGACCATGAATATGTAGTGAACGAGTCAGGTTTCAATTAATTTAGATATTTCTAAAATTTCTGAACTGTGGCTGGCTGGGGAAAGGAGGATGTCTAGGCTTATTTTCAATACAGAATGTAAGCAACTCTGTGCTATGAGGCTATATGAACATCTGCAAAATGGGATCTTTATGTTTTTAAAAAGCGTGCACTGTGATGGAACAGAAACATAATATAACCCATTAACATTAGTGTCAGCATAACAGTCTCTGAATTGCATATTGGTGAGAAAATATTGATAGCAAAGTGTAAACAACTGCAAATGGGAAATTCAATAAACCTCTCTTCATAGAACCCATAATTTACAATTAAATAGGCTACATTGAAATGATATGAAGCAGAAGCATACATGTCCAAAGTAACGGGGAGTTTGAATGAATCCTTGTACTTTCCAATTGACCTATAAGCAGATAAAAATAAAAAAAGAAAATAAAATAAACAGTGGATTCTGTGCCCAGCATATGGCTAATTATGGTACAAATAATGTTAATCGTAGTTTGGGATTGGATAAAACTTTCAGTGGTTAATATTCTATGGTCTGCAATTTAGTAGTTTGCTGATAGCAGTAAGACAATTTGTTGTAACATCCATATCCCACAGCAAGGGAATATCCAATTGAAGAGGAATATTCTCCCAGTCATGCAGCTATATTTTGGGCTAAGAGATGACTGGTTTAGTCTAGTAAATTTGCATCTACCTTACAGAATTCCTGGGACTTCAGTTTCCTCTTCAATATACTAATACATTTGACCTAAATTAGTATTTTTCATTCTGCTTTCTACTGGGTCACTCCTGTGTTATATAATAAGGTAACAATGGATAGTTACTAGTGTGGTTCTTGGGAAAATAGTCAAGTTTAGACTATTTTATCCTATGATTGTGTGTTGAGATCTTGGAAACTAAATAGTACTATTATTGTTTTTGTCATTCTGAAGTAAGAAATGAGGCGGGTACTGTGATGAAGGAAAGGAGAGTCTCCTTCCAGGTCTAGTGCCTGGGGATAAAACACTGGCCATGTACAGATTGGGATTAGGCCCTTGGGAAAAGCATGATATGATGGTTAATACTGAATGTCAACTTGATTGGACTGAAGGATGTAAAGTATTGATCCTGGGTGGGTCTGTGAGGGCATTGCCAAAGGAGATTAACATATGAGCCAGTGGTCTGGAAAATGAAGACTCCACTCTTAATCTGGGTGGGTACAATCTAGTCAGCTGCCAGCATAGCCAGCATATAAAGCAGGCAGAAAAACATGAAAAAAAATAGACTGGCTTAGCCTCCCAGCCTACATCTTTCTCCCATGCCGGATGCTTGCTGCCCTTGAACATCAGACTTCAGGTTCTTCAGTTTTGGAACTTGGACTTGATTCCTTGTCTCCTCAGCTTGCAGATGGCCTATTATGGGACTTTGTAATTGTGTGAGTTTAATACTTCTTACTAAACTCCCCTTTCTCTCTCTCATTCTCTCTACACATATATCTCTTTCTCTCTCTATATATATCTGTATACATATATCTCTCTCTATAGAGAAAGATATATGTATACAGATATATATAGAGATATATATAATATATATAGATATATAATATATAATATATTTATATATTATATAAAATATGTTTATAATATATATTATACATTATATAATATATAAAATAAATTTATATATTTCTATATAATATATATAATATATTAATTATATATGATATATTTATATAATATATATATTATATATTATAAATATATATTATAAATATATAATATTTATAATTATATATTAAAAATATGTAATATATAATTATATAAATATATATAATATAGTATATTATATCTCTCTATATATCTCAATATATATAGAGAGATATATGTATACAGACATATAGAGAGATATATTATATATAATATATAGATATATAATATATAATATATTTATAAAATATG